>NW_028196695.1:150000-152500 GCF_037176805.1 Vigna unguiculata | reverse complement strand
CGCAGTTCGGCTAAGTCTCCCTCGTTTCCAACTTTCCTCTAAGTTGCCCTCCTCGCAGTTTGGCCAAGTTCACTCTTTTCCAGCGTCATCCCCCCAAGTTGCCTTGGGCGCAGTTCGGCCTAGTTCACTCTTTTCCAGCATCATCCCCCCAAGTTGTCTTGTTCGCAGTTCGGCCTAGTTCACTCTTTTCCAGCGTCATCCCCCCAAGTTGCCTTGTTCGCAGTTCGGTCTAGTTCACTCTTTTCCAGCATCATCCCCCCAAGTTGCCTTGTTCGCAGTTTGGCCTAGTTCACTCTTTTCCAGTGTCATCCCCCCAAGTTGCCTTGTTCGCAGTTTGGCCTAGTTCACTCTTTTCCAGTGTCATCCCCCCAAGTTGTCGTTGCCAACAACCCAAGAGTCCATAGTATTCGGAGTTCTAGCGGGGCCTCCCCTTGCTTCCAACAACCCAAGAGTCCATAGTATTCGGAGTTCTAGCGGGGCCTCCCCTTGCTTCCAACAACCCAAGAGTCCGTAGTATTCGGAGTTCTAGCGGGACCTCCCCTTGCTTCCAACAACCCAAGAGTCCATAGTATTCGGAGTTCTAGCGGGGCCTCCCCTTGCTTCCAACAACCCAAGAGTCCGTAGTATTCGGAGTTCTAGCGGGGCCTCCCGTTGCTTCCAACAACCCAAGAGTCCATAGTATTCGGAGTTCTCGCGTGGCCTCCCATTGATTCAAACAACCCAAAAGTCCATCTTCTTCGCAGTTCAACATCGCCTCCCTCGTTTCCAACAGGCCCAAAGGTCGTCTTCTTCGCAGATCCACGAAGAGCTCATCACGATTTGCCACATTCCATTTCCCACGGGTTGTCAACAACACTTTCTCACACTTCCCGCAATCGAGTACGTGCATGACATGCCAAAGCACATCTTATTTGCCTTCCATCGCACTCAAGACGACGGGTTGTGGAAGAACGATATTGCTCACAAGTTCAAGGACAACGTCTCAATCAAGGGACACAACCGAATTATGTTAACTGGGTCGCTAAAGTAAACCCGAGTTCATATAATGCACCGCATCCAAAAGAACTAGCCACAACACGTGCATCACTGAGATGTTTCACTAGATGGAACACGTGCGTGACATTAGGATCCTCCAACACCTCTTCGTGATGGAAAGATAGAATTCGAAGCAACCACAGAAGTACCGTCTAGTGGGTAGGCAACACAGGGACTGATCAACCAATATCACCCAAGGCAACGGGTGAAAATGGAAGAGATGCATGCTTGACCGTTCGATACGCAAGGCATGGAGCCAGCCAGCAAGTGCATCTCGATTACAACTCACACACCCTCACGTTCGCAAGACACCACACCACAAGACGGTCCACCCCCCACCTACCATGGGCAAGCAAGCAAATGGAAACATCAAGTGACGCATGGTCAAGCATCGCTAGGCATGAAAATAACTTTCCACAATATCCGAGGGACTAGCTGCCGAGCTAACCAACGATCAGTGACGACCGTGTGTTGGTATTAATAAAGCTCAACAACTATGAAGAGGCTAGTTGTGCCATGATAAACATGCTAACGCACGCACCACGTGAGGGGGGAGGCCTCATCAAGCTCCCTTTAAAACCTGCCAGTGTGGAGCTGGCCGGCTCAAGGAGCACTCCCCCCCTATAAGAGGTTAATATGCAAAAGGCAAAATTGTACAAGTAGATACACTTTTTTTGAGCAGACATAAGTCCATATCTCGGGCTACACTTCGAATTTTGATGCGATTTTTTGCAGTAATTCGTAGAATAATGGTATCTCCTTGCTCACCAAATTTCATAATTTTTCTCCAAGGGGAACTATTTTTTTTATTTTTTTTACTTACCGGGTATGTGTAAAATCGGGAAAAATAGAAAAGCACATGTAGACTTCGAATTTCGACCTCATTTTTTCCAGTCCACCACTAAACAATATCAGGAACCTCCCCACAAAATTTCATTCAGTTTGGCCAAGGTCTTAAATTTGACAAATTTTGGCACCAAGCTATCTAGTCGCGGTGCACCGACCAACTTGGCCAAGTGCAAAATGCATCCAATTCAAAACTTTTGTGCACCAACACTTTTACAGTACTCATTTGGGGACATTTGGAGGCCTTTCCAACCCTCACATCTCAAAAACCACGAATTTCATTTTTTCACAAAACTCCCCACCAAGCCTTCTAGCTATGCCGCGGTGCACCGCCAACATTGGCCATGTGCAAAACCCTCCGAACTCAAAACTTTCGTGCACCAAGAATTTCATGGTATTCATTTGGGGACATTTGGAGGCCTTTCCAACCCTCACATCTCAAAAACCACGAATTTCATTTTTTCACAAAACTCCCCACCAAGCCTTCTAGCTATGCCGCGGTGCACCGCCAACATTGGCCATGTGCAAAACCCTCCGAACTCAAAACTTTCGTGCACCAAGAATTTCATGGTATTCATTTGGGGGCATTTGGAGGCCTTTCCAACCCTCACATCTCAAA
>NW_028196695.1:117500-120000 GCF_037176805.1 Vigna unguiculata | reverse complement strand
GTTCACTCTTTTCCAGCATCATCCCCCCAAGTTGCCTTGTTCGCAGTTTGGCCTAGTTCACTCTTTTCCAGTGTCATCCCCCCAAGTTGCCTTGTTCGCAGTTTGGCCTAGTTCACTCTTTTCCAGTGTCATCCCCCCAAGTTGTCGTTGCCAACAACCCAAGAGTCCATAGTATTCGGAGTTCTAGCGGGGCCTCCCCTTGCTTCCAACAACCCAAGAGTCCATAGTATTCGGAGTTCTAGCGGGGCCTCCCCTTGCTTCCAACAACCCAAGAGTCCGTAGTATTCGGAGTTCTAGCGGGACCTCCCCTTGCTTCCAACAACCCAAGAGTCCATAGTATTCGGAGTTCTAGCGGGGCCTCCCCTTGCTTCCAACAACCCAAGAGTCCGTAGTATTCGGAGTTCTAGCGGGGCCTCCCGTTGCTTCCAACAACCCAAGAGTCCATAGTATTCGGAGTTCTCGCGTGGCCTCCCATTGATTCAAACAACCCAAAAGTCCATCTTCTTCGCAGTTCAACATCGCCTCCCTCGTTTCCAACAGGCCCAAAGGTCGTCTTCTTCGCAGATCCACGAAGAGCTCATCACGATTTGCCACATTCCATTTCCCACGGGTTGTCAACAACACTTTCTCACACTTCCCGCAATCGAGTACGTGCATGACATGCCAAAGCACATCTTATTTGCCTTCCATCGCACTCAAGACGACGGGTTGTGGAAGAACGATATTGCTCACAACAAGTTCAAGGACAACGTCTCAATCAAGGGACACAACCGAATTATGTTAACTGGGTCGCTAAAGTAAACCCGAGTTCATATAATGCACCGCATCCAAAAGAACTAGCCACAACACGTGCATCACTGAGATGTTTCACTAGATGGAACACGTGCGTGACATTAGGATCCTCCAACACCTCTTCGTGATGGAAAGATAGAATTCGAAGCAACCACAGAAGTACCGTCTAGTGGGTAGGCAACACAGGGACTGATCAACCAATATCACCCAAGGCAACGGGTGAAAATGGAAGAGATGCATGCTTGACCGTTCGATACGCAAGGCATGGAGCCAGCCAGCAAGTGCATCTCGATTACAACTCACACACCCTCACGTTCGCAAGACACCACACCACAAGACGGTCCACCCCCCACCTACCATGGGCAAGCAAGCAAATGGAAACATCAAGTGACGCATGGTCAAGCATCGCTAGGCATGAAAATAACTTTCCACAATATCCGAGGGACTAGCTGCCGAGCTAACCAACGATCAGTGACGACCGTGTGTTGGTATTAATAAAGCTCAACAACTATGAAGAGGCTAGTTGTGCCATGATAAACATGCTAACGCACGCACCACGTGAGGGGGGAGGCCTCATCAAGCTCCCTTTAAAACCTGCCAGTGTGGAGCTGGCCGGCTCAAGGAGCACTCCCCCCCTATAAGAGGTTAATATGCAAAAGGCAAAATTGTACAAGTAGATACACTTTTTTTGAGCAGACATAAGTCCATATCTCGGGCTACACTTCGAATTTTGATGCGATTTTTTGCAGTAATTCGTAGAATAATGGTATCTCCTTGCTCACCAAATTTCATAATTTTTCTCCAAGGGGAACTATTTTTTTTATTTTTTTTACTTACCGGGTATGTGTAAAATCGGGAAAAATAGAAAAGCACATGTAGACTTCGAATTTCGACCTCATTTTTTCCAGTCCACCACTAAACAATATCAGGAACCTCCCCACAAAATTTCATTCAGTTTGGCCAAGGTCTTAAATTTGACAAATTTTGGCACCAAGCTATCTAGTCGCGGTGCACCGACCAACTTGGCCAAGTGCAAAATGCATCCAATTCAAAACTTTTGTGCACCAACACTTTTACAGTACTCATTTGGGGACATTTGGAGGCCTTTCCAACCCTCACATCTCAAAAACCACGAATTTCATTTTTTCACAAAACTCCCCACCAAGCCTTCTAGCTATGCCGCGGTGCACCGCCAACATTGGCCATGTGCAAAACCCTCCGAACTCAAAACTTTCGTGCACCAAGAATTTCATGGTATTCATTTGGGGACATTTGGAGGCCTTTCCAACCCTCACATCTCAAAAACCACGAATTTCATTTTTTCACAAAACTCCCCACCAAGCCTTCTAGCTATGCCGCGGTGCACCGCCAACATTGGCCATGTGCAAAACCCTCCGAACTCAAAACTTTCGTGCACCAAGAATTTCATGGTATTCATTTGGGGGCATTTGGAGGCCTTTCCAACCCTCACATCTCAAAAACCACGAATTTCATTTTTTCACAAAACTCCCCACCAAGCCATTTAGCTATGCCGTGGTGCACCGCCAACCTTGCCCATGTGCAAAACCCAACCAACTCAAAACTTTCGTGCACCAAGACTTTCATGGTATTCATTTGGGGGCATTTGGAGGCCATTCCAACCCTCACATCTCAAAAACCACGAATTTCATTTTTTCACAAAACTCCCCACCAAGCCATTTAGCTATGC
>NW_028196695.1:95000-97500 GCF_037176805.1 Vigna unguiculata | reverse complement strand
CTCTTTTCCAGCGTCATCCCCCCAAGTTGCCTTGTTCGCAGTTCGGTCTAGTTCACTCTTTTCCAGCATCATCCCCCCAAGTTGCCTTGTTCGCAGTTTGGCCTAGTTCACTCTTTTCCAGTGTCATCCCCCCAAGTTGCCTTGTTCGCAGTTTGGCCTAGTTCACTCTTTTCCAGTGTCATCCCCCCAAGTTGTCGTTGCCAACAACCCAAGAGTCCATAGTATTCGGAGTTCTAGCGGGGCCTCCCCTTGCTTCCAACAACCCAAGAGTCCATAGTATTCGGAGTTCTAGCGGGGCCTCCCCTTGCTTCCAACAACCCAAGAGTCCGTAGTATTCGGAGTTCTAGCGGGACCTCCCCTTGCTTCCAACAACCCAAGAGTCCATAGTATTCGGAGTTCTAGCGGGGCCTCCCCTTGCTTCCAACAACCCAAGAGTCCGTAGTATTCGGAGTTCTAGCGGGGCCTCCCGTTGCTTCCAACAACCCAAGAGTCCATAGTATTCGGAGTTCTCGCGTGGCCTCCCATTGATTCAAACAACCCAAAAGTCCATCTTCTTCGCAGTTCAACATCGCCTCCCTCGTTTCCAACAGGCCCAAAGGTCGTCTTCTTCGCAGATCCACGAAGAGCTCATCACGATTTGCCACATTCCATTTCCCACGGGTTGTCAACAACACTTTCTCACACTTCCCGCAATCGAGTACGTGCATGACATGCCAAAGCACATCTTATTTGCCTTCCATCGCACTCAAGACGACGGGTTGTGGAAGAACGATATTGCTCACAACAAGTTCAAGGACAACGTCTCAATCAAGGGACACAACCGAATTATGTTAACTGGGTCGCTAAAGTAAACCCGAGTTCATATAATGCACCGCATCCAAAAGAACTAGCCACAACACGTGCATCACTGAGATGTTTCACTAGATGGAACACGTGCGTGACATTAGGATCCTCCAACACCTCTTCGTGATGGAAAGATAGAATTCGAAGCAACCACAGAAGTACCGTCTAGTGGGTAGGCAACACAGGGACTGATCAACCAATATCACCCAAGGCAACGGGTGAAAATGGAAGAGATGCATGCTTGACCGTTCGATACGCAAGGCATGGAGCCAGCCAGCAAGTGCATCTCGATTACAACTCACACACCCTCACGTTCGCAAGACACCACACCACAAGACGGTCCACCCCCCACCTACCATGGGCAAGCAAGCAAATGGAAACATCAAGTGACGCATGGTCAAGCATCGCTAGGCATGAAAATAACTTTCCACAATATCCGAGGGACTAGCTGCCGAGCTAACCAACGATCAGTGACGACCGTGTGTTGGTATTAATAAAGCTCAACAACTATGAAGAGGCTAGTTGTGCCATGATAAACATGCTAACGCACGCACCACGTGAGGGGGGAGGCCTCATCAAGCTCCCTTTAAAACCTGCCAGTGTGGAGCTGGCCGGCTCAAGGAGCACTCCCCCCCTATAAGAGGTTAATATGCAAAAGGCAAAATTGTACAAGTAGATACACTTTTTTTGAGCAGACATAAGTCCATATCTCGGGCTACACTTCGAATTTTGATGCGATTTTTTGCAGTAATTCGTAGAATAATGGTATCTCCTTGCTCACCAAATTTCATAATTTTTCTCCAAGGGGAACTATTTTTTTTATTTTTTTTACTTACCGGGTATGTGTAAAATCGGGAAAAATAGAAAAGCACATGTAGACTTCGAATTTCGACCTCATTTTTTCCAGTCCACCACTAAACAATATCAGGAACCTCCCCACAAAATTTCATTCAGTTTGGCCAAGGTCTTAAATTTGACAAATTTTGGCACCAAGCTATCTAGTCGCGGTGCACCGACCAACTTGGCCAAGTGCAAAATGCATCCAATTCAAAACTTTTGTGCACCAACACTTTTACAGTACTCATTTGGGGACATTTGGAGGCCTTTCCAACCCTCACATCTCAAAAACCACGAATTTCATTTTTTCACAAAACTCCCCACCAAGCCTTCTAGCTATGCCGCGGTGCACCGCCAACATTGGCCATGTGCAAAACCCTCCGAACTCAAAACTTTCGTGCACCAAGAATTTCATGGTATTCATTTGGGGACATTTGGAGGCCTTTCCAACCCTCACATCTCAAAAACCACGAATTTCATTTTTTCACAAAACTCCCCACCAAGCCTTCTAGCTATGCCGCGGTGCACCGCCAACATTGGCCATGTGCAAAACCCTCCGAACTCAAAACTTTCGTGCACCAAGAATTTCATGGTATTCATTTGGGGGCATTTGGAGGCCTTTCCAACCCTCACATCTCAAAAACCACGAATTTCATTTTTTCACAAAACTCCCCACCAAGCCATTTAGCTATGCCGTGGTGCACCGCCAACCTTGCCCATGTGCAAAACCCAACCAACTCAAAACTTTCGTGCACCAAGACTTTCATGGTATTCATTTGGGGGCATTTGGAGGCCATTCCAACCCTCACATCTCAAAAAC
>NW_028196695.1:62500-65000 GCF_037176805.1 Vigna unguiculata | reverse complement strand
GTTCACTCTTTTCCAGCGTCATCCCCCCAAGTTGCCTTGTTCGCAGTTCGGTCTAGTTCACTCTTTTCCAGCATCATCCCCCCAAGTTGCCTTGTTCGCAGTTTGGCCTAGTTCACTCTTTTCCAGTGTCATCCCCCCAAGTTGCCTTGTTCGCAGTTTGGCCTAGTTCACTCTTTTCCAGTGTCATCCCCCCAAGTTGTCGTTGCCAACAACCCAAGAGTCCATAGTATTCGGAGTTCTAGCGGGGCCTCCCCTTGCTTCCAACAACCCAAGAGTCCATAGTATTCGGAGTTCTAGCGGGGCCTCCCCTTGCTTCCAACAACCCAAGAGTCCGTAGTATTCGGAGTTCTAGCGAGACCTCCCCTTGCTTCCAACAACCCAAGAGTCCATAGTATTCGGAGTTCTAGCGGGGCCTCCCCTTGCTTCCAACAACCCAAGAGTCCGTAGTATTCGGAGTTCTAGCGGGGCCTCCCGTTGCTTCCAACAACCCAAGAGTCCATAGTATTCGGAGTTCTCGCGTGGCCTCCCATTGATTCAAACAACCCAAAAGTCCATCTTCTTCGCAGTTCAACATCGCCTCCCTCGTTTCCAACAGGCCCAAAGGTCGTCTTCTTCGCAGATCCACGAAGAGCTCATCACGATTTGCCACATTCCATTTCCCACGGGTTGTCAACAACACTTTCTCACACTTCCCGCAATCGAGTACGTGCATGACATGCCAAAGCACATCTTATTTGCCTTCCATCGCACTCAAGACGACGGGTTGTGGAAGAACGATATTGCTCACAACAAGTTCAAGGACAACGTCTCAATCAAGGGACACAACCGAATTATGTTAACTGGGTCGCTAAAGTAAACCCGAGTTCATATAATGCACCGCATCCAAAAGAACTAGCCACAACACGTGCATCACTGAGATGTTTCACTAGATGGAACACGTGCGTGACATTAGGATCCTCCAACACCTCTTCGTGATGGAAAGATAGAATTCGAAGCAACCACAGAAGTACCGTCTAGTGGGTAGGCAACACAGGGACTGATCAACCAATATCACCCAAGGCAACGGGTGAAAATGGAAGAGATGCATGCTTGACCGTTCGATACGCAAGGCATGGAGCCAGCCAGCAAGTGCATCTCGATTACAACTCACACACCCTCACGTTCGCAAGACACCACACCACAAGACGGTCCACCCCCCACCTACCATGGGCAAGCAAGCAAATGGAAACATCAAGTGACGCATGGTCAAGCATCGCTAGGCATGAAAATAACTTTCCACAATATCCGAGGGACTAGCTGCCGAGCTAACCAACGATCAGTGACGACCGTGTGTTGGTATTAATAAAGCTCAACAACTATGAAGAGGCTAGTTGTGCCATGATAAACATGCTAACGCACGCACCACGTGAGGGGGGAGGCCTCATCAAGCTCCCTTTAAAACCTGCCAGTGTGGAGCTGGCCTGCTCAAGGAGCACTCCCCCCCTAGAAGAGGTTAATATGCAAAAGGCAAAATTGTACAAGTAGATACACTTTTTTTGAGCAGACATAAGTCCATATCTCGGGCTACACTTCGAATTTTGATGCGATTTTTTGCAGTAATTCGTAGAATAATGGTATCTCCTTGCTCACCAAATTTCATAATTTTTCTCCAAGGGGAACTATTTTTTTTATTTTTTTTACTTACCGGGTATGTGTAAAATCGGGAAAAATAGAAAAGCACATGTAGACTTCGAATTTCGACCTCATTTTTTCCAGTCCACCACTAAACAATATCAGGAACCTCCCCACAAAATTTCATTCAGTTTGGCCAAGGTCTTAAATTTGACAAATTTTGGCACCAAGCTATCTAGTCGCGGTGCACCGACCAACTTGGCCAAGTGCAAAATGCATCCAATTCAAAACTTTTGTGCACCAACACTTTTACAGTACTCATTTGGGGACATTTGGAGGCCTTTCCAACCCTCACATCTCAAAAACCACGAATTTCATTTTTTCACAAAACTCCCCACCAAGCCTTCTAGCTATGCCGCGGTGCACCGCCAACATTGGCCATGTGCAAAACCCTCCGAACTCAAAACTTTCGTGCACCAAGAATTTCATGGTATTCATTTGGGGACATTTGGAGGCCTTTCCAACCCTCACATCTCAAAAACCACGAATTTCATTTTTTCACAAAACTCCCCACCAAGCCTTCTAGCTATGCCGCGGTGCACCGCCAACATTGGCCATGTGCAAAACCCTCCGAACTCAAAACTTTCGTGCACCAAGAATTTCATGGTATTCATTTGGGGGCATTTGGAGGCCTTTCCAACCCTCACATCTCAAAAACCACGAATTTCATTTTTTCACAAAACTCCCCACCAAGCCATTTAGCTATGCCGTGGTGCACCGCCAACCTTGCCCATGTGCAAAACCCAACCAACTCAAAACTTTCGTGCACCAAGACTTTCATGGTATTCATTTGGGGGCATTTGGAGGCCATTCCAACCCTCACATCTCA
>NW_028196695.1:0-2500 GCF_037176805.1 Vigna unguiculata | reverse complement strand
ATGGTATCTCCTTGCTCACCAAATTTCATAATTTTTCTCCAAGGGGAACTATTTTTTTTATTTTTTTTACTTACCGGGTATGTGTAAAATCGGGAAAAATAGAAAAGCACATGTAGACTTCGAATTTCGACCTCATTTTTTCCAGTCCACCACTAAACAATATCAGGAACCTCCCCACAAAATTTCATTCAGTTTGGCCAAGGTCTTAAATTTGACAAATTTTGGCACCAAGCTATCTAGTCGCGGTGCACCGACCAACTTGGCCAAGTGCAAAATGCATCCAATTCAAAACTTTTGTGCACCAACACTTTTACAGTACTCATTTGGGGACATTTGGAGGCCTTTCCAACCCTCACATCTCAAAAACCACGAATTTCATTTTTTCACAAAACTCCCCACCAAGCCTTCTAGCTATGCCGCGGTGCACCGCCAACATTGGCCATGTGCAAAACCCTCCGAACTCAAAACTTTCGTGCACCAAGAATTTCATGGTATTCATTTGGGGACATTTGGAGGCCTTTCCAACCCTCACATCTCAAAAACCACGAATTTCATTTTTTCACAAAACTCCCCACCAAGCCTTCTAGCTATGCCGCGGTGCACCGCCAACATTGGCCATGTGCAAAACCCTCCGAACTCAAAACTTTCGTGCACCAAGAATTTCATGGTATTCATTTGGGGGCATTTGGAGGCCTTTCCAACCCTCACATCTCAAAAACCACGAATTTCATTTTTTCACAAAACTCCCCACCAAGCCATTTAGCTATGCCGTGGTGCACCGCCAACCTTGCCCATGTGCAAAACCCAACCAACTCAAAACTTTCGTGCACCAAGACTTTCATGGTATTCATTTGGGGGCATTTGGAGGCCATTCCAACCCTCACATCTCAAAAACCACGAATTTCATTTTTTCACAAAACTCCCCACCAAGCCATTTAGCTATGCCGTGGTGCACCGACCAACTTGGCCATGTGCAAAACCCAACCAACTCAAAACTTTCGTGCACCAAGACTTTCATGGTATTCATTTGGGGGCATTTGGAGGCCTTTCCAACCTTCACAACTCAAAAACCACGAATTTCATTTTTTCACAAAACTCCCCACCAAGCCATTTAGCTATGCCGTGGTGCACCGCCAACCTTGCCCATGTGCAAAACCCAACCAACTCAAAACTTTCGTGCACCAAGACTTTCATGGTATTCATTTGGGGGCATTTGGAGGCCATTCCAACCCTCACATCTCAAAAACCACGAATTTCATTTTTTCACAAAACTCCCCACCAAGCCATTTAGCTATGCCGTGGTGCACCGCCAACCTTGCCCATGTGCAAAACCCAACCAACTCAAAACTTTCGTGCACCAAGACTTTCATGGTATTCATTTGGGGGCATTTGGAGGCCATTCCAACCCTCACATCTCAAAAACCACGAATTTCATTTTTTCACAAAACTCCCCACCAAGCCATTTAGCTATGCCGTGGTGCATCGACCAACTTGGCCATGTGCAAAACCCAACCAACTCAAAACTTTCGTGCACCAAGACTTTCATGGTATTCATTTGGGGGCATTTGGAGGCCTTTCCAACCCTCACATCTCAAAAACCACGAATTTCATTTTTTCACAAAACTCCCCACCAAGCCTTCTAGCTATGCCGCGGTGCACCGCCAACATTGGCCATGTGCAAAACCCTCCGAACTCAAAACTTTCGTGCACCAAGACTTTCATGGTATTCATTTGGGGGCATTTGGAGGCCATTCCAACCCTCACATCTCAAAAACCACGAATTTCATTTTTTCACAAAACTCCCCACCAAGCCATTTAGCTATGCCGTGGTGCACCGACAACCTTGCCCATGTGCAAAACCCAACCAACTCAAAACTTTCGTGCACCAAGACTTTCATGGTATTCATTTGGGGGCATTTGGAGGCCATTCCAACCCTCACATCTCAAAAACCACGAATTTCATTTTTTCACAAAACTCCCCACCAAGCCATTTAGCTATGCCGTGGTGCACCGACAACCTTGCCCATGTGCAAAACCCAACCAACTCAAAACTTTCGTGCACCAAGACTTTCATGGTATTCATTTGGGGGCATTTGGAGGCCATTCCAACCCTCACATCTCAAAAACCACGAATTTCATTTTTTCACAAAACTCCCCACCAAGCAAGGTAAACATGGCTACATCATAGTCTATTCCATGTGACCAATTAGTGTCAGCCTCTATAACGAAAAACTTACATTTTTTTTAAGAGATTACAAAGACATTTAGATAAAGCATTTTGATTTGGTAGATGAAGGGGAGGGACGAATCAAAGCGACAAGGGCTGAATCTCAGTGGATCGTGGCAGCAAGGCCACTCTGCCACTTACAATACCCTGTCGCGTATTTAAGTCGTCTGCAAAGGATTCTACCCGTCGTTCGATAGGAATTGCGCTTCAAGGCGTCTCGCAAGGATGATTCTCCTTACAAGGTTCACCAACGACACGTGCCTCTGGGGGGCC
>NW_028196694.1:0-43253 GCF_037176805.1 Vigna unguiculata | reverse complement strand
AAAGATTTGATGGAATGGCCCACCCAAGAGCGCTTATGTAATATGGGAACTCATGGCTGGAAACAATCCTTATGGTTTTGATATCCGGCCGGTAGGAATAATCAGAATCAAAGTCCAGGTTGGTTGGTGAGCCTAGTGATAGGAGACTATCTAGCTTGGTTCGGAGAGCACTTGTTGGGTTAAATATTTTTTTTTTGCTAAATGTTACGGCCTAAATGCTGAACTATTGACCCTACTTGTTCGGATGGGTGTTCACCCCAAAGTGTTCCCGGACCGCATGCATACATACGTAAGTAACTTAGTGCAACATGGGAAATTTAATTGAGAGGAATCAGCAAAGAAAAGAAAAACGGGTCAACATCTTAATGTGTATTTTAGAGAGATTGTCCTCGGCTCGGGCTGAGGAGTGTCCACATGAGTTCGTTGAGGTGTCTACACAGGTTCGAAGACGCTCTTTTATATTCTGTCGAGAGTTCGGATTGCTCCACCTAAGTAGAACGAAAAGAAGGAATTGGAAATTCAACAACAAAGGGGGAGCCAGAAGCTTCGCTTCCGGTAGGGGGAT
The DNA here is from genome assembly GCF_037176805.1 of Vigna unguiculata. Classification (NCBI taxonomy): domain Eukaryota; kingdom Viridiplantae; phylum Streptophyta; class Magnoliopsida; order Fabales; family Fabaceae; genus Vigna; species Vigna unguiculata. Next base: position 42,688 of record NW_028196694.1, on the reverse strand, counting down.
AATATATATAGGAGGCTTTCGTTCGATACTCTGGTCTGGAGACTTGCTTGCTCACTGAGCAAGGAAGCCTTATCCAGACTCTTACTTCGGAGTGGCTACTCCCTTACTCTCATCGTTCCCATTGGATTCGCTCTACGGGCCTTATTATTCGCTACCGAAGGAGGGCTATCCATGGCAAATTACATGATGCCTCACGGAGCTGCCGAATCCGAATTGGAGGATTTGTTTACTTAGACTTCCGATATGGTGGAAGATTCGGCCAGTTCCGGGCGTAGTATAAGTACCTCATCGGTCAATCAACCGCTTCCGGGGGAACAAGCTATGGGTCCCGCTAATCCAGTGGCTTCCGGGGAGGCTGAAGCCGGTCCATCTCATGTCGTTCCCTTTCCATACGACGAGGAGGAGGTTATAGGGGGAGATTCTGTGCGATCTATACAGAATCGACTTTTGGCAAAATACGACTCTCCTTCCGCCCATGAGATCACAATGGCCCGGATTGAGGCCGAAGATCTCATGGAAGTCAAAGTGGAGATTGGCTGAACCGTGGAGCGCGCGCCCTGGACAATCCTCGTACCTTAACGGGCGAGGAGCCCCTGGAAACCCTCGCCCGACTAAGGGATGGAGTTGTGAGCGGGGACGCCGCCACAATAACTACCTTAAAGCACCGGATGATTTGGTGCCGACACGCTCTCCCAAACATAAGATCTCACTTTCGTTATTCACCGTGCAGGAAAGACCCCATTTCATAGCGCCTGGGGAACGCAAGTTTGATCGAGGATTGGAGAGGAGAGGTGGAATGGAAGAAAAGGCTCGGGATGGATTTAGGAGTCTTTGTGCGAGCCGTATGCGGTGAGAGTCGCACGTACGGTAACGAGGGGGGTTCGCGTCTATACGTGTAGTGTGGTGGTTGGGCCTACCCACCCTATTTGTTCCATGATCTATGGGTCTACTGGAGCTACCCACTTCGATCAATTAGCCAAGATTTTGACCGGATACGAAATCACTGGTGCTCGATCTAGTGGTATTTTTATGGGGATTCTATCTATCGCTGTAGGATCCCTATTCAAGATCACTGCAGTTCCTTTTCGGGCGGCTGTAGAACGGACGGCCGCCTATAGGTGGTAGGGTAGGGTGGGTGGTACCGCTCAGATTGCGGCCAATCTTCCTAACCGCGCGCGGGCCGGGCTTAGAGCGCGTGAAACTCATCACTATCTCGTAAGGGCGTTGAGACCATAGCATGTTAAACGAAAGCGCCGCTTTCTCTGTAGTGTTGTCACACAGCTGCCCGCCTAGAAGAGCCACTCGCTCTGTAGTGTTGTCACACAAGATAAGCACGCCGCCCGCCTGCTGGCCGGGCGAATCGAAGTTCTCTTCCGGTCAACTGTCCACCCAGTCAAGTGCAAAAAACACAGTAGAATCACGCAACGCACGCTGCTGGTGTGCTTCCTGCCCGCGAGGAAAGAAGAGCGACAAGGTTTAGTTCAGATTTGACTGTTTGCAGCATGGGAGCGGATTACCCAAAAAATCCCTGGGAACAATGAAAAAAAAGATATCTCGGTAACGAAAACTATAGGGGGCTGTATTGGCGAGATCCAACGGTGAACAGCTGTCCAAAAGAAAAACCGCCTGGAAGTCCGAGGACCTTTAGTACCGTACCCTACCCCCGAACCAGCAGCCTTTGCGCCAAGCAAGACCGCCCTTGTCCTTTCTCCATTCCGCCTCCTTCTTTGCTTTGTTCCAATAGAGTCTAAGGCAAAGCAAAAGTGGGTTCGTATGCCTACTTTACCTACTGAAAGGGAACGAACTTTGTTTCGTTTCCGGGTTTATGGATTGGATTCAGTCAGCGTCACTCCTTCCTTTTTGTTGAGTCGTGACGCTTTGGTTACCGGCAAACGCTTCCAAAGGCGACCCTCTCGAGTTTCCGGCTGTTTCCTAGATTGAAGTAGCCTTTCTTTCGTCGCCCTACCAAACGAAAGAAGTCACTATCAAAAAGCTCGCCCTACTGAAGTACCTAAGGTGCGCTCCGCCCGGTGACTAAGAAATTGGTTTGCGCTTTGAAGTGATGAGGTCGCAAAGAGGGAAGTAGGGCTCCTATTGACTAAAGGTTTGTTCTTCGGTTTCCTTTAGAATGAAAGTCGCTATGAAGCCCCTACTACTTCTATTATATTATACTTACTTTGTTTGATTAAAAAGGCGACCCCAACTAGTCGTATGGGGTGGGGTGCTTGTGGTAAGCTGCCTTGGATATGAGTCTTAGGAATTCCTAAAAAACAGGCAAAGTCCGGTATTTGACGAAGATCTTTCTATCAATAGATAGGATTTAGTGTTCGATATAGGGGATAGGATCCATCTGCTCTTTCTCTCTCCATTTTTTAGAGAGAGCAGATAAGATATAACGCTAAAAAAAAGGGGATGGATAAAGGATACATAGACATCTAAGGGGATGTCTATTCTATTCCTCTTGAGAGAGAGTAGAGAAAAAAAGATAGATGAACGAGATCTCTTTTTTCTATCTATCATTGATTCAATCTATGAATCAAGTCGAAAGACTTATTTGGTTCCCCGAAGCCCCGAATGGATTGTGGATCGTTTCTGCCAACGAAATGAACGCGGAGCCCGTTCCGAATGCTTCTCCGATCCGGAAGTTCTCGCGAAGAGAATAAGATGCTGCTCCCCCTCCCTCTGTCTTTTCTCGCTTTGCTAATCTTCCCTTCTAACGCGGGCCGGGCGCTTAAGTAGTTAGGGGGCGCGGGAGGAAGAAACCTAAGAGAAGAGCGTCTTCTCTTAGGTTTCTTTTTTTTCAGTGCAACACAGGAAAGCGCCCTCTTTTTGTCATCCCCGCAGCTTTCCAGATTTTGTATTGAACGTATGGCGTAGCTAGGATCTTCAAATCATGTTGAGCCTAGCCTATCCTATGTTCAAACCCACCCCCTATTTGATTTGATTGAATGAATAAGGCTGGAAAGAATGCCCGCCAAGTTCAGATAAGGGAATGCTTCCCCCAACCATTAAAGGAAAGGCTCGACGAAGGGAGATGCGGCGGGGGAAGGAAAACGCTTTCGGAGATCGAGATTTTTTTTTGTTTTTCATCGAAAACGAAGAAGGCCTACGGTGCGTGTTATCTGAAGGGAACACGCTTTTTCGACCGCGGTGGTATGATTGCCGGGCCCTCCCCTCGTTCCGCCCGCTGGCCTATTGGGATAGCAGCCTTCGGGCTTTGCCTGCCCTTTTTTTCTCGGCCCGGGAAAGCGCTGGCAACAACAGAAAGGAAGGGGTCCATGTAGCTGCTGCGTCCGCCCCCTTCTTAGTCAGTCAATGGGGCAGCAGGTTCGGCATCTACTAAAAAAGAGAGAATCCACTGGAGATAACCACGCCTCTGCTAGGCAGCGTGTGGAATGGCCAAGAGCGGACCTTTTTGGATATATAATCAAAAGAGTGGAGTTACGGGAACAGCCGTCTGATGGAAAACTACTTTCACGTTCGGTTCAGAGAGCACTTTTTTTTCGTCGAGAATTCTTCGTTCCCTTTCGTGTGAATTCCCCAGCGGCGAATTCAAAACTTTTTTGGCCCTATCTATTCCATCTCTCGAGCCCCGAAGAAAACCCCCCCTCCCCTTCGGACTCCATATCTCTTTTGACTCTATATATGTGGGCACCTGATATCTATGAGGGTTCACCCACCCCGGTTACAGCATTCCTTTCTATTGCGCCTAAAATCTCTATTTTTGCTAATATTTCACGTGTTTCTATTTATGGTTTCCTATGGAGCTACATTGCAACAAATCTTCTGTTTCTGCAGCATTGCTTCTATGATTTTAGGAGCACTGGCCGCCATGGCCCAAACGAAAGTCAAAAGACCTCTAGCTCATAGTTCAATTGGACATGTAGGTTATATTCGTACTGGTTTCTCATGTGGAACCATAGAAGGAATTCAATCACTACTAATTGGTATCTTAATTTATGCATTAATGACGATAGATGCATTCGCCATAGTTTTAGCATTACGGCAAACCCGTGTCAAATATATAGCAGATTTGGGCGCTCTAGCCAAAACGAATCCTATTTCGGCTATTACCTTCTCCATTACTATGTTCTCATACGTAGGAATACCCCCGTTAGCCGGCTTTTGTAGCAAATTCTATTTGTTCTTCGCCGCTTTGGGTTGTGGGGCTTACTTCCTAGCCCCAGTGGGAGTAGTGACTAGCGTTATAGGTTGTTGGGCGGCCGGAAGGTTGCCACGAGTAAGTCAGTTTGGGGGACCGAAGGCTGTTCTCCGTGCACCGGACACGTAGCTTACCGAATCCGTTGCGACACCGATGGGAATGCATGCTACGAAAGATAGGGTCGAGTCTGAAACATCAACCGTCTACTCAATATCCTTGTACGAGTCCACAATCACTACACGAGATGAACCTTGGTTTGGTGAATGGAAGCCTTAGGTGTAAAAAAAAGGACTCCCAGTTACTGCGCGCGATCGTATACTGAGGTGCTCCCCGCCGGTTGTTGGAACGACGCGAGCCGGGCCTCCATTCAGAAAGATGAAGGGTCCAAACGAAAGTCAAAAGAGGGGGTTACAAATTCCCCATCTCATTGGGGGCGGAAAACGAATCGACATCTCGATGTGATACAGCCTTTTATATTTTAGTTGGGAAAGAACGGCGAAGTCCATCCGAACCGTCCAATGAAGAATAAGAGGAGAGCAAAGCGCCAATGGCGCGCGAAGCGCATGCGAAACGGGCACGGAGAAAAATCAGTGTGGAGGATAAGCAGCCGAGCTCATTCCCTTCGCTTCCTGGGCCCAAAGCAGTGCAGTCTTTCCTGGCCAAAGGATTTGGGGCGCTACGCTACTTAACTATATAAATCCATTTTTTTTAGTCATCTATATATTAATAGAAAGATAGATCCATCCATCTATCCTATCCGATTTATATTTTTATATCTAAAAAAGAATCGATTTCATTCAACGTTTGATTCAAAGAACTGCGCTTAGCCCCCCCCGCTCATGAAACGGCTCTGCTGCAATGGATGGCAGAGGGTCCGTAGTACCCAAAGCACTGGAGTGGTCCAGTAGCCGGAAGGGGCCTAGAAGTGCCTACTACTACACCACACTACACTCGGCTCTACACATTTACAGAGCGAGCTAACCCCTGTCCAGTCCCTGGCAGAGTTAAGGGGGCTTCCATCCTTATTCCCTATCCCCTCGCCCAGGCTAACGGGGCCTTCTTCAGGGGGGGAGAGTGGAGCCCCGAGAAGCACTGTTGAGAGGAAGATCCTTGGCCCCTCCTCATTCTCTACAGGGTTCCAAACCTTTCTTCAACATAGGTGACAACGAGCGGGGCAGAGATCGAACACGAGAATAACAAGCTCGCCTTCCCTTCCTAAATGTTGGATCATTTTGATAGAGAGGGATGGAGAAAGTGGACAAAACAGACTCGCATTTCCCAGTCGAAAAGATGGGTTCCTTTTTCGTCTTGCATTTCTCATCGAACAAATACGGAAAAAGAATCATATTGAAAACGTTCCTAACCCACCAACCCCTTCCTTCGTAGAGCCGTGTATTGTAATCCGAACCTGCCCGGAGCGAGTCTCCCATAGAGGCAAGTGAAGTTGGTGAGCCGTATGATGGGCAACTATCTCCTGCGGTTCGGAGAGGACTCAGCTGTTAGTTAGTACCCCCTTTCGGGGTGGACCTTTCACTCTATTTTATTATATACGCTTAGCGAAAAGAATGTTTTTTGATACACCTAGGACATGGATTTTATATGAACCAATGGATCGTGACAAGTCCTTACTACTAGCAATGACTTCGTCTTTCATTACTTCATCCTTTCCATATCCCTCTCCCTTGTTCTCAGTTACTCATCAAATGGCACTCAGTTCATATCTTTAAGTTCGATCATTGACAAGGTTCAAAGAAAGGGTGGGCAGAAGTTCGCCTTCCAAGAGAGGAGACAGGAGACTCATGGCACTTGTGGCTGTTGAGGGCCATCCAGTTGCTTGCTGCTTATGAGAGCAGGAAGCTGAACGGAGCCGAGAGGCCCTACGCAGTACATGAGAAAGAACTGCGGGGAAGACCAGCCCATAAAACTATATAAGGAAAGATAGAAAACTAGCAATACTGGGGAATTTTTATGATAGACAGGTAACTCAAAATCTTAGTCGGGAGGGAAGGCTAGTAAGACCTCCAGCAAAGGAAAAAGAAAAAAGTAAACCCCTAAAAAGAAATAAAGGAAAGGTAGTTACAGGACGATCCTTCGACGCGAGAAGAACACTAATATAGGGGGAGCTCAAAAAAAGATGGAAAAGATAGAATGGTGGTCACGCATGCGAGAAAGACTCAAAATGAAAGCAAGCAACTAATAGACTTCGCGAACTCCTGAAAGTACTCTATCTCGCACGCATAACTACTGACGGAAACAATACATACTAGCCATACGAGTTCGGTTCACCTGCACTGACAGCCGCTTAGCAACTAAGCCCTAATAGAAACAATTTAACCAATAGCTGAAAACCAATACTAAGTTTGCTAATGTCGTCTAACTTCCCATCTCTTCTGTCTTAGATAGGGTTCTACTCAAGAGAGGTCCGTTGCACAAGTGCCGCGCGGGCAAGTTAGCTAGGCAAGCTATAAGTTACACCAGGTATCAGAGCGAGGTTGTGGAGCCATGGCATCCTCCAAGGTTACTGGCCCAAGGCCGTCTGACGATCAACCAAAGAAAGAGGTCCAAGTCAGCGGAAATTGGAGACAGGCGTGGGAGAATTGAAGCTCAATGTGACGGATGGAGAGGAATATCTTTAGGAGCTTGAATCCAACCAAGAAGGACTTGAGAGTGCCTTCGACGATTGCCTTGGAGGAGGTCAAGGCAGGGATGGCTCGTGTGGAGACATCACTCAAGGAAGAAGTAGAGGGGCTCAAAGCAACTAAGGAGAAGCTGAGAATCAAGGTTTCAATCCTTGCCTTGAGAGGGCAGTGGCCAACGGAGTGTCATGCACTCTCCCAACTCCAAGAGTCAGGATCCCCGAACGCAAGCCATAGAATGTAGTGAGGGATGCTAAAGCTTTGGAGAACTTTCTTTGGCGGATGGAGCCAGACTTCAAGGCTTCCAACCAAGATGGAGGATGAGGAAGAAAAGGTCAAGACGGCAATCTCATACTTAATCGATGATGCTACGCTTTGGTGGCGCCGGAGGTATGCTGACCTTGAGAAGGGACTCTGCAGAATCAAGACATGGGAAGAGTTGAAGATTGGACAGGGTCGTGAAATCACTTTCTATACAATGATCCGTGATTTCTTTTGTTATGTTTGTTCTCAGTTAGAGCCAGTTAAGGTCGGTGCAACGCCTATAATGAATAGGAAATTTGCCATTGACTGAACATCTTCCTTTCCACTTCAAAACTTTCTATATCCAATCGGCCTTTGAAGAGGGCCCGTATGGCCTTCCTACTATCTCAGGAAAGAAGGATAAAGAACCACTTGTGTGGGGAAGGTATACGCTGGGAAGAGATCTTGGCTATTGGGACTACTAGCAGGCAAAAAAAAGATGCCATTCGTCCCCAGCCAAAGAAAAGGGTTATAAGAAAGACAAGTATGGATTTCGGCACATGGCCGGGCAGCCTAAGTATAATTGCTAGTTAGACAGCATCACGCGAGCTTCATCATGCAAGCTTTGCTTCTTTCTTCCATACGCCTGATGCCAAGACCCCCTTCTTCCAGTGGGCAGAAAACTTCATCCCCAGCTACCAACCCTTTTCCGGATCGCCAGACAACTCATATACATGATGAACATTTCCCTGAAATGGAAATGAAAGCATCCAAAATATGAGTAAGAAAGAAATTACTGATTTTCCAAGTTGGATCCTTCAACAAGCCGGAGAGAGAGAAATGCCTTGTAACCCACTAGCTCTAATTCTTTCACAATTAGAGGGAGATGCTACACCTGCCCTTGTATATGTTCGCACCCCCTATTTTAATAAGGCATCCGAGTAAGACTAGCGTCTCCTTCATTCCCAATATATGCTCCACAATTGCCTGCTTCCTATCTTCCGGAACTTTACCAACAACCATACTTTTTTTGATTTATAGCTTGCCCCGATTCCGACGCCCTCTTGTATTGATAAAGGGGCTTGGAGGAGGTTAAGACAATTTTTCATTTCAAGATAAATAAAAAAGTCCAAGAAAGCTTTTGTAATGCAAGCAAAACTCTTCCCCGACAAAGAATCAGACGATTCATCGAAAAAGTACCAGGATTAAGGAGACCAAGAAAGCAAGATTGTTGGACTTCCATTTTTCTTTTGAAAGACCCTGCCTTAGATCATATCACCAAATCTAGATATTTCATATGTAAACCTTAGACCACTGGAAGGCTTACAACAAAAGATGGATCTTAGGAATAGAATCGAAGACTGGCTGGCCCACTTGTACGTAATAGAATAGAAGTCAAGGCAAATTCCCCTGAAGGGAGTTCCCATGGGGGCTAGTACACATTCCCTGACGAACGACTGCAATACATGGAAGGTTTACGGATGTAGTACTGGACGGCTTTCCCTACGACATTTCATACAAAGAGAATGGGCAGCCTGGAAAACTTGGAATGCTTACCGACTTCGATTCGGTCTATTCTAAGCGGTCCATTGGGTAAGCAGCGGAGGTAAGAGGTCTATACCCATTGCCGTATCGGTTAGCGGTGGAAGTCGTATGGGCCAACTTTCCCTTTTCCTCCGGGTCAATGACACTCCCTCCCGATGCTTTGCCAGAAGCTCGTTTTCTAACCAAAAAATGGAAGATTTTTCAGACCCGGAATAAACTCGTGATAGAAGCCTTCTTTCTCTAGTAGGAAATAAAACACATCTGGAAGGCTCGCGTATTCCTATTCTTGTTATGGGAGACTGTCCATACCCTATCTCGACTCCGTTCACAAGACCTTTAGGGAAAGGGAAGGATTCCCATATGGAGCTTTCATTACTGGGCATGCAGCAGGAGATGAAAGAGTTGCCCTTCTTTCAAAAGGCATGATACCAGTCTTTGTCTATTCTTCCGATCTTTCTTAGGCCAAGGAAGGAAAGCACAGTAGAACTAGCGTAGCGGGACGACATGACAGCGGTTGGGAAAAGCTATCTGACATCAATCCAATGAACAGACAAAGCGGCTTGGCCGAAGGGTCAGGAAGAGAGAACGACTATACTTGACTTTCTTTCTGAGTTAGAACCTTACACCCATATGAAAGAAAGCAGCCAAAACAGTAGAGAAGATCTGAGACGGGTTTATCGAGAAAAGTCTTTAGCTCACACCTATCTTTGATGATAGAAGCCAAAAAGCAGGTTTAGGTAGAAAGAACAGCCAGTGTCAGAGAGATGACTTCTGTTGAACTCATGCTTGCCTATCCTCGGGACAGGTCCATTCTCAAGAAAATTCCGTCCTCTCTCTTTCTTACTAGGCGACAAAGCGGAATCCCCTATGTAGAATAAATCGTTTGACCTTTATTGCACTTGAGGAAGACCCGACCTCCTAATACCAAGCTTCAATGCTTGCCTGAGTGCGCCTATTACCCTTCTCACTCGTAGTTCCCCAATCGTCTTTGGACAACCTGCCTTTTGAGGAAGATATCGTAATATCAAGATCTAAGATCTTACCACTTTCCCTTTTTGCTGGGCTTGTTGTCTTGTACTTTGAAAGGGAAATGATTTAGCCCAAGGCTCAAAGCGATTGAGTGCTTGACTAAGTGAGTAGTCGGATTAAATAAAGGCTGATGTGCCTCAGTGATGGCTTTACAAAGGAAATGGAAATGCAGACTCCCCGGGGTGGGACTGGGGACATGCACTGACACTCACTAACTATCTATTTTCCTTTTGTCCAAGGAAAGCGGGACAATAGACCTAACCGGGTATGAAATCCTCCCTTCTACGTTCCATGGATCCTTTGTTACCTTATTCCCTGAAACACGGAATTGCTCCTAGTCTTTACCCAATATATGTCCCTGCAATAAGAAAATTTTCTTATTGCTTAAGCACGAGATTCGACAGTTGTGATTCTCTTGGATTGAGCTTTCTCACTCTTTCTATGCCTCTTCCTTGGAGGACCTTCCCACAACACACACGCGGCGCTAAGGTTCCCGTGGCAACTCAAGCTAGGATTTGAAGCCAGGATGAGCGGATTTACCGTGCCCGGTTCTTTCCTACTGATGCGCGTGAAGATACATAATTTTATGGTGTAATAGTCTTACAAACCTTCATTCTCGCGTTTTCCTCTATCACTAGATCTTCCCTCGTGGGGATGAGATATAGTAGCCCTTAAGCTGTTGAGCTAAAGTTTCAGTGAAATCCTTGTTGGTGCAGGTCTGGGATCAGTAGTTGCTTCCTGAGCGACGAGAGCCTTCTACCTCTGCCTTGGCCGATAGTAGAACTCCTGGGTGAAAGGTCAATTCCTAAAAAAAGTAGTTTCTCCGTCTACAATATGCTCGAACCTTTACTTTAAAAATCTTCCACACCGAAAAAGCCCGTTCATCTCTTCTTTCTCGGAAAGATGGAATTGGAATCCATTTTGTAGAGTCTGCCGTGGTAAAGCCTTAGCGACCCGAATAGAAAATAGCGATCGCCCAGTTAAACGTATAGTTCCACCTCTGGTAACATGGTTGGATTGCTAACTTCTTCTTTTCATTAGGGACGGGTCTTTTCTTCCTCTTCCCTCGGCGGAGGGGTAGGGCATACAGGGGGCTCGATCGAAGAGAGACAGTGGTGACTCGCCAAGAAAGATTTTAGAAGTGCTACCTGGCTACAGTCGGTTGATGTTATAAAGTCCTCCATTATGGAATGGTTCTCAGCAGCACGTGAATCTCCTCGCTGAAAGTGACAGCGTTTATTTCATTTATATCTAAAATATTAGCTTAGCTGAAACGGATCGAGTGTCCTACAAATCAATAGAACCTAGTTCGTTCGGATGATGTACTTGGTAGGACCGTAGCCCAAGCCACCAGGCGAGGAAAGGTTTCATATGGATTCACTTCTTGCCACTCTTCTCATAATCTAATGGTTGAACTCTTCTTTCTTTTTTCATATGCATTTGATTCCCAGGAAGAAAGTAAAGAGACTCGCGAAGAACAGTCATAGCCAAGTGGATGGAAATAGCATAAATAGAGCCAAGCCTTCTCTAAAAGAAGCAAGTGCAAGTCCCACCCAGGAAAGCAGTGTCAGAGGACCTTTGCTTGATTCGACTTCAGCCTTGATGTGCCTCCTCCTTTTTCAATATGAAATTCGAGATTAAGTAAGTGAGTTGGTCAGTCACACAAAAAGGAGTAGCGAATGGTTCAGTTGCATTAACTTCTGCGGACAGGAGGGATAACTCGCTATTCCTAAGACTCAGACTGCGTCTCTTGCCTACACTTACTAAAATGCAGATAATCTTGAATGCCAGCAGTCAAGATTTTCTTTCTTCCTGGCTTGGTAAGTCAGTGCTTTTCTTTGTGGGTGAAGGTTGTTTTGATTGTAGCTGAAGTAGGCAGTCTGCCCTTCTTTCTTTTTTAAGGATTGGAAGTCGAAGTCGTTATGTTAAACCTTGGAAGTAGTCCAAGTAAATTCCGGTCGTATCCGGGGCATTGGCTTTTCCCTTAGCCCGTGCACCTCCTTCCGAAGCAAGTAATTGGATGACTTATTGAAGTTATTCTAGAAAGTTGGTTACTTTCAGAGTCAGAGTTGCTTTCTCTTCCTCTTTTCAGTCTTTCATTTCTGTGTAAGAGCCCGAAAGGGAATCAATCGTTAGCATTCCAATCCGTAAAGAATCTCTTTGTCTTATATTCTCTTTCTCGTATTCGAAGTAGTAGAGCGAGCTTATGTGCTTTTCATTTAAGGGAATGGTCTTTCGCAAAAGAAGTGAGAATCTCCTTCCACCTTTGATTTGATGATAATCGTATCATCCTTGCCTTTCCACCTTCGACTCTCTGCCGGAGAACCACAAACAAGAAAAGAGCTAAGAATGGTTCAGACATTCGCTAGGGAGCTAACATCTTAGATGGTTCATTCCTCTCTCCCTTACACCCTGAAACTAGGGCTTTCAGAAGGGCCCCTCCTACTAGCTTCAATCAGCCCCATACTGATGAAAGGGCTATGCATCGAAATGAGGTATCACATTCTACACACCCATCTATCTATTCTGAACCTAGCTTAAGCTCGTCTATCAAAAGGGGTTCACTCGGCCAAAGCCCAATGTGACATTGTAAATACTTTAGGGAGTGAGATGCCCACCCACGCTAACCAACGATCCAATGCGCTTGAGTGGATGAACAGGATCCCTTGTTGGAAGAGAAAAAGCAGATAATCTTCCCAGAGTGCCCTATTACAGATTACAGACGGGCGATCAAGGGAGGAACTAAACTAGCAGCATGAGTGCGACCAGTCAGCGAAGTCCTTTGTTTGAGAAAAGAATGAGAGCAAGTCGCTGAAGTCACCGCTTTAAGATCAAGGTCTAAGAAATGTTGATGATCCTGAATTGACTGGATGCATTCCCGTGCGGTCTTAGACCCCAAAAGTTCGAGTGAACCCTTTCGTGCCAATCTCGATATGTGTCTGTATCGAGCTTCCCCCGGGGCTTAGAGAGAGTTGTCTCTAGGTATTCTCTACCTACCCACCTGTGTCTCCATCTCCGGCCAAGGCCAACCGAACTATTCATCTTTCTTTCCATCCCCACGGCCCCGACCAGCAACTGCAAATGAACACCCGCCTGCATAACCTTTCTCCGTTCTGTAGAAATGGATTGCGAGTTTAAACTTTGCTTGCCCACGAACAGTACTGGCTCGTCAGCAACTTAGATAGACGAATCGTCTCTTATCCTGCGCCTTCCCACTAATCCATAGAAGAGTCCTGCTTGGAGTGAGAACTGCTTGACGGGTGCGCAACTTACTATTCATATGACATAGATCCTAGCCTTGAACACGGATCCCTATTGCTTGAAGTTCGGTCCCTACTGCCGAGATACGGAAACTCGTTGATGCGCTTCCTGCCTATGGAACTACGGGAATTACAGATTAACTCCTCCCGCCTGGACTGCTGAACTTTATTATATTCAATAGCTACTCCCTTCCCTAGCATCAAGAAAGTCTTCAAGACTTCCGGCACAACGCAGGAATAGGAAGACTTCTACCTAGACCGCGTTCAACCGATTACTTTACTTGATTCCTTATTGGTAGAGGTGTTGACTCTGTGTACATAATTCCATTCTACCTTTGTTTCTTTTCTTAGACTGTGGCTTCTCCTTGATTCGGATGGAGCCTTAAATCCCGGTGAGCAGAAGAAGGATTCCATCACCACCCTGCACCTAAAACCAGTACATCAAACTACCCACGGCTAACAACAACCCCGTTCGAAAAGACCTTTGAACTTACAAAAACTTCGATTCTTTCTTTTCTTTAGAACTTCGCTTTCTCCTGAACCTGCGGGTGGTGCTGACTTGATCCGAGGTAAGCGTTAGCTTTAGCTTTCGACTTGACCTTCCGTCTAACACTCGGGATATTAGAAGAGAAGTGTCGTGGCTCACAACCTTTACTTTGTTTGAGTAGAATTATTCTAACCCGAATCCCCTTAAAGTATAGTCTCCGGACGGGATTACTTTAGCTTTGCTTCCTTAGGATATCATTCCTTTACCCCGGACCAATGATTTGAACTCGAGTAAAAAAGAAAAGCCTCTTGAAAATTATCATTTCGTTCCAGGATCCGCAGCAGTTGTTGCTTGCTTCCTGAGCCTATACCTGGTGAACTCCCTGGGGCTGAGAAGAAAGCTTAGAATTCGAGAAAAAACATGTCCTTCGAGGGCACTAATAACTAAAGTACTGGCTCGCGAACTGCCAGAATTCATTCGGGTTTCCCTAGTGGATTCACCAGTCTTGCGGACCCCCCTCAGCTTACTTACGATCGAAATCACTTTTTTGAGCTATACGAAAGAACTAGATCACGATCTCGCGGGACTAATCTCTTGAAAACTGAAAGAAAGGGAAAGCCAATCGTACGTCCTGGTTTCCGGGACTTTCTTCCCACAGGTTATTCTATACAATTTATGAAAGAGAGGAGAAGCCCCACTCGGGGAGATGAGTCAAAGCTTTCTCTTATAGACGATACCTACCAAAGAGAAGAGATCGCATTCTGACAGGGAGCACACGAAGCAAAGGAAAGACTGGCCTGCGTAGTATTAGATAGAGGTATTACCAGGCACACCTCTCCTAGTGTTCTTGTTGCCTTCAACCCTTAAGGGAATGAGCAGCTAGCTAACTCGAACTAACCATCATTTGGATCCTCAAAAGCATGGCTTGCTTTAATTCTCCGCAGAGAAAGAAAGGGATCAAAAGCAATGAAACCTACGATGTATCCTCTTCCGAGGGGTACGGAGCGGCATTGAAGCCTTCCAATTCATATTCTTCTCCCAGTCCCAAGTGCCAAGAACCGGCGAATGAAGGCTCCGTGGCGGCATCGGAGCAGCCAATAAGCTAATCCGTTCCCAGTGACCCATCTAATTGATTCGATCCAGTGCAGAAAGAAGCGAGTGAGCGGCAAATGATCCAATATCGGACCTGGCGAATATCTGTCTCTCAATCCCGGGATTCCAATCCAAATTATGCATTTACTGACCGCACTAGATTTCTTGATTCGCTGGGAGAGAGTAGAGAGTCAAGGTTCGTTGGCAAGTACTTCCTTTCTATTAGTGCCACCGGAAAGGATGAAAAGAGATAAGATGCTGGTGGTTAGCCTGCCCCGGACTCGTAATTGATAGTTTCTGATGAATGGAGATGGCTATGGGGCCTACCTATGACTGATTTCCCTTACAGGTCCTAAAGGCATCAGATGACTGGGCACATATCCGCCTCTGGTGATGGGACAGATGGATCGAATGCAGCATAGGGGTCAATGGCAGCAACAAAGAAAACAACTAAAAGCGACGTCCGCGCCCTAATAAATAAGGGGAATTAAGCATCCATCGACGCTCACTTGTCTATGTTCCCTATGTCAGTCTCCTTTTTAAGGATCCTTCCTAGCTCTCTTATTCATTAAGAAAACGTACTCGTCAGGTGTCGGCATCACACATATATCTATTTCAAGTGTGCCGTGAGTGGCTTTACCAACCGGAAAAGAAGTCCCAAGGAAACCAACTAAACCCGGACTTACCCGGAAACCAGGAAAACAAGAAGAAGTCAGAACAAGGAATTAATTCCCAGCTTTTCTCGTAGAAAAGCTGCTAAAAGCCTTTGTTTGCTGTTTAATGCAGTCAGGGGATTAGCTAAATTTTAGAGTCAGGTAAGGCCAGGGAGAAGTCATTGATGAGGACATAAAAGACGTACCACTCATCCGGTGGGAACCCGAATTCAAAAGCTATACACCTGCAAGCTTGGGTGGCTGAAGAAGAGCTGTTCTCGCAGGGAAAGATGATTTACCCAGGGAATCCCTAAGTAAAGATGCCGAAGTCCAAGGTGTCGAAATAACACGGGATAGCAAAAAATCTTTTTAACAACCAGGTCCAGCACCTTCGGTGGATTTTCAGTAAAAAGAATATAACCTAGCCAGCTTATCTAATCTCCCGGACTTTATCGAGCCAGTTCGAGGTAGTTCCATCCATCCTAACTAAGCTCTTAAATTGCTAATGCCGTACTTGGTAGAAGGAGTTGAAATTATAGAAAGAGTTCTCTTTGCTCATTGGGTGGAATAATAGGCTCTCGCCCTTCCAGTCCATAATTAGTTTGTTCTCTTGAGACTTCTGTTACATCCCTTAAGTCAGTCTTAAGGGTAGATAGCGCTATAGGCTAACGATAAGATTCAAGGGCCTTCTATTTAGTCGATGCTTGTTTTTTCCGGATAAGTAGTATTCTATCTTCAAGTTCAAGCGAGTTGTTGGAGTGCTTTTGTAAGTCCTGTTGGCGTGCTATAAAATGGAATTGGAGTGATAGGCCAATGCTAAGTCTTCCATGTCGTTGGATAGTCGGTTCGAGGGCAAGGAAGGAAGTTCTCAATTTGAAGCCTGCGAGCTAGTAATTCCTCTCCTCGATATAATGGGCATACCTTTTTCTTTCCTTCGCTTCGTAAAGTAAACGACAATGGAAAGAGTGAAAAAAAGAGTGGAAGTTGCCCCCTTATTACGTTACGGGGGTTAGGGTTCCAATTTGAGTTTGAGGTTACACTGGAGTCTCTTACTAGTCCATTTCGAATCCTTTTTTAGATAGTGATTAGGAGGGATTTGATCTCAGGCGCTAAAGCCTTTCTTTCCTTATTTACAGAGAAATGTCATTTGCTCATTTTCAACTAGATCAACGATTGGAAGATCGGATATGCCCCATCGCCTTAGTCGACTTGTTCCTGAGATGAGAAAGCTTGACTCGCTTATCAGAGCTTGGAAACAGACTACGCACTTAGAAGCCCTACTCCATTGTGGTTGCTTGCCTTCATAACAGTAGGTTCGGTCAGCAGAGGGCTCTCCGGAGAGAGACTGATGTTGCAGCAAATCAAAGATCTCGTACTACGAGAAGAGATACTATAAAAAGGCCTCCGTATCCTATGCTTGGCCGTAGTTTCCCGGGCTGGAGTTTGCTTGGCTTGTTCCGGAGTTTGATCCGTTGTTGGCTTATCGAATAGTGAATCTTTTGGTATTGTATTCCCTGTTACACCCCTACTTTATCCGTGGGCGAGGGCTCTAGCTGCTCTGATGAACTACCTAGATGGACGGAATGAAATAGGCTAGCTGGCCAGGTATGAGCGCCCTCTGATCTACCGGTTGAGCTCCCTTCCCTCTCTTCCGTTCTGTCTGAAAGTCCCCGCGCTTCTTCTGGCTTCAGTCAGTATGGTTGCTTCCTTGGTTCAGCCTCTCTTTCGGTTAAAAAGATCCGTATGCCCCCTGGCCTTCCTATTGGTTCACCAACCCACCCGCCATTCAGTACCGTCCGCATCCGCTGTCACAGGTTTTGAACCCTTAGACGAGTCTCGCTTGGAGTAGTACTCTGTACTCTCCACTACTTGTCATGTCCATTTACTACTAGAATGCCTACTTGCAACAATGCCCGCATTAAACGCCGATTCTTCCCATGCGACGTGCTCCCCCTATATGGGTCATCAGTTCGAGTGGCATCCGTGTAGTCAGTACCACTTGTTTCTGTCTCGGACGACTCTTGCCTAGATAGCTCAGGCCGTACCGCCACTGGCGCTTGCTTTCCGTGCGTGGGCAGGGTCCCTTCGGAAGACGAAGCCAATCCAGATTCCAGAAACACACAAGCTACGACTTTCTCCTTCGGACCCCCGCAAACTATGGTTACAGCTCCAGAGACCGAGTCGATCCTAGCTTCCCTCCACCTCAGCTTGCCTTCTTTCTTTGCCTCTCTATTCTATGTCCGTTGCTTGTTCCCTTCTCTTTCACCATGGAGATGTGATTACAAGATTTGGATGCCAACAATCTCGATAAAACGCACTGTTCATGCCAATACACAAGGGTGACATGAAGAAAAAGAAGCGAAGTGGACTTTACCTTGAACGAACGATTCTTCCTTTGTTGAGATAGAGTCGACAAACTAAGCTAAGCGTTTTTACATTTTTAAAAAGAGGATCCTAAGTTCTAAAGATGGGCGTATAACCAGTTTTTACTTTTTTGAGTAAGAATTTTATTCTTACCTTAAAAACAGGACTTTCAAAAGATCTCAAATAGGAAAGTAGTCCTTGAATAAATGAACCTATATCCCTCTACTTCTCCGGAAGACGAAAAAAATTGTGGTCTTCGTGGGGGCAAGCTTAAGAGAGAGTAGGGGCGATAGCGGCTCTTATCTGTGAGTGATGCGTGGCGTGCTCTCGCTCTTGTATTGGTGAATCTATCTTTGTTGCCTTCCCTCCCTGTGGTCGGTCTATCTTTCTCTTTCTTGTCGGCTCTATCTCGATCCGTTTATGCTTCAGCCCCTGCGGAAACTGGTTTCGGGTCAAATACCAGTCGGGCAACTGACCGATCGGAGTCTTTATCTCCAACGAATGGTTCTGCTCCTATATTTCCCACAGCTATCTCAGCTATTTGTGCTTGGACTCGATCCACCGGGTATGGATCCGAATCATAAACTCGCCATGGGATTGCCACAAAAACCGGCACTGAATCTAGTTAAGTTGCACTTGCCTATGACTCAAACTTAGCTGAGGCATACGGATGAACCAGAGCTCCTATAAACACTAGCTGTTGAGACGGATGAAACTGAGCCCTTCTACATATAACCTTTCTTAGCACAGATGGATGGTATGGGACGTAACCTATTTTCAAGGTAATCCCCTTTGAAAAGGGGTGGGGGGATATTGTTACTCAAATTCGCTATTACAGCCCAGCATAGCGCCTCCGATTGATTGCCCGGTACACGTCGCACCTTATGAAAGTCCGCTTGGGGAGCATAGGCGTGATAGCGGAACCAAATGTTGAGGTTTCAAAGGCGGATGCTTCAGTTCGAGATCTATAGCCAGTTCTAGTTGTGAAACCCGTCGATCCAGTTGGTTTCAGAAACAAGGGTAGCATCCCAGCCTCCTTCCAGCAGCGCATTCTTGGATTAACTAGTCCATCCAGTGTGCAGTCGGTGCAGCAACCATTTCACCAGCAGAACTAGATTTTCTATAACCCTTCCCGACAAGCTGAAGAATTTGTTATCCTGCATTCATCCTAGCAAAAACTGCTTCCAGAGTCTGTTTTTAGCTGCAAATAGGGGGTAGTGGTTGACCTTTCCCGGCTATAAACCAAAACCAGGATCCGCTTGACGATGTATTAGTAGAACCCCTAGGATACGACGCCTTGCTCCTTGAGTATCATGGGATTGAATACCCCGACCTCCCAGAGGCTCCCGAGAAAGCTATTTCAGCCTTCCGGACAGTAGTGAAGGGCCATTCCTACGTCCCTTATCGGTATTCATCCCCACCCCCCGCGGAAGGGTGGCGGTTTACTTTCCTGTTTCCGCTGTCTGAACTAAAGCCAGTCAACTCGACAAAGAACATCCTGAGCAGTTACGACAATGAACTCTTGGAGTTATGACAGTGGGTTGTTATTTTCTTTCTTTTTTCCGAAGCCTGTAAACCAGCTAAGAGACACTTTCATTGGGACCGTACCACTTTTCGTGGTTAGGAAATTCCTTCTGGAATCTTTAGTAATAGCTCTCCGGAAAATCCCTTGATTGACTAGCCAATCAAGGAACTCATCCCATCAGTGCCTTCTTGTGAGTGCTAGTAAGCTACCATCCTTGATATAGGTTGTTCTCCTGTGCTCCTGTAAGAAGTCCTTCCTATACCTGATGTTATCCTTATTAGTTAATGCAAAGACCCAATTCGTTCGGGCTGGGATGGCTTCCGACCTAAGCGGGGTAGCACCGTAGGGACCCGTAGTCTCCAGAGTGTTAGTCTGCAGGCAGAGACTCCGTCATCATCCCAACGTCAAAACGCCTTAAATCCAGTAGTCTACTTTTCTAGGTGTCCAGTCTTTGAAACCAGACCGCAGTGAAAAGCCCGTCAACTACCTAGCGTACCATACCACTTAGAAAGACGGTGACGAAAGTTGTCACAAATCAACCCTACTTCCTAGAAACTAGAAAGGTCCCACTTCGCTTCTTTGAGACTTTCAAAGGAGACAGCACGCGCTCACTGATTATCTATGCATCAAGAAGTTTTTTAGTTAAGTCTGGTCTGATAGTTGAAGTTCTTGTTAACCCATTATGTAAATGTTCCTATTGTTAGGATTGACATTAAGTTATCTAACCTTTTGTATGCATCGCAACTTTCGAAGGAATGTTGTTTTTCCCCCTTACTTATACCAAGGGATACCCCCTTTCTTCTAATAAATATAAGCAGATATAGTTAACCGAAGGAGTTGAGGGATTCTTGCTTTAATCCGTCCCGCCATTCCTGACTTAGGAAGGAATAAAGTAAGGGACGACTGCTTATCCATCATCTTTTATGAGTGAAAGAACGAGCTCTATGACTATTTTTATTTTAGCGGAAGGCTTACTGTTATAGTCTCTCGCTTGGGTACCTTCCACAAATGGAGGATGAGCAGAAGGAGCTGCAAGCCCTTTTTCTTTATTCTTTCGAGCGATGACCTCAAATGATCAATACCGCAAAAGAAAAGGACCAAAGTCCCCTATTTAGTGGCAGCCGGGCGGAGCTCGTCGGGACTAAGGGCGCGGACTTCGAGCAATCCTTTGTTAGAAAGGGAGAACGGAGGTTTCATTATCGAGAAGCTAATCCGGCTTGTAGTTTGAGGGAGATACCCGGCTGGTGGGGGTCTCTTACCCATAGACTTGACTCTCACAAAGGCGGAAAGGAGGACTTCTTTGATAATAGCCATTTTTGAGACCGGGAAATGAAAGAGAAAAGAAGACCGTCCCATCTTGCGAGATCTCTCCATGATAAAGAAATCAGTTGAGACTGAGTAGGAGTACAACACCCTTACTGACGATACACCAAATGGTGAAAAAGTTCCTCAGAAGATCCCCTGCAGCAGTTAGACTGGCTTGGTACTGCTACTGTCACTCCACTGATTCAAAAGGGTTTCCTTCGGCCTGCCGCCGATTTAGAGTTTCTACTTATTGCATACCGTCTCGATGGTTCCCCTCTTTACCAATCAGTACATTCCCCTATCTCTAAAGGGCTGCTTTAGCTCCTCAATTCGAGAAAGGAAGACTCGTACCTGTTGCTGACTGGGAGTTTCCTATTGTTGCCTATTACTTGAATGGCACCCCTCTCTTAGATTAGAGGGCAGACTAAAGATGAATCAGGGGTGGGACGCGATTGTGACGACTGTGTTTGGGGCAGATTAACAGAGGAAGAACCAAAAAGCAGAAGAAGTCCAGAAAATCCTAGAAGAAAGAGCAGGTTCCGAAGAAGCAGCAGCGCCCGACCAGTCCGAGTTGACACATATGATGAGGGAGTTAGAACAGCTCAAAGGACAAATGAAGATGATGGTGCAACTAATGACAGCTATGGTATCCTCCAGGGGAATAGAGCCCACCAAACTCCTCCCTCAAGTCCAGCAGCACAAAGAATAAATGGACAAGAAGGTCAAAAAGAAGAGGGAATTCGATCCCCTCCCAATTCTGCCATCCCGCCTACTTCCAGAATTGATTGCATCCAAACTGATCACTCCCATGCCTCCTAAACCGGCGAATCCTCAGGCTCCGGGACCAGATGCAAGATGTGAATATCATATCGGAGGTATACGTCATTGGACCAATGATTGCTACCATCTCAGGCATCGGATCCAAGATCTTCTGGACCATCAGTTGTTGAGTTTCTATTTGCGAGGGAGGAATGCGTATTACGCTTTGAAGAATCCATGCCCTTCATTGCAGGATGAATCAGAGAGTAGTAGTATATGCAAGAAGAGAAAGACGTCCCAGATACAACCACCCATTTCACTCAAAGATAGGCTCGTTTGGCCTAAGGTGAAAGACGCGGATTGCACAGAGATTAACATTATATAACCTAACCTAAGATCCGGCCTCAACACAGGAATAGCCCTGATCTGCACAACGTTATCTCCCAGATCGTTCAGAATGCACCAAAGAGGCCTACGTCCTACCAAGCCCCTCGATCCACCTACCTAGTACCAGTTCCATCACAACCGCAGCCCCTTGTTATCACCATTCCAAGCGCATCATTTTTCGCACCAAAGGTTCCGCAAATCCTAACACTCAGACCCATCCCAAAACCGATGGTTATCACCTATCCACCCTCGAAGGGACCCATCACTATCAGCCTCCTGGAACCTTACACGGGAAATCATGCTGTGCCTTGGAATTACGGCATCGAGGCTACTACCGAACAAGGGGAAAAGAGCCCGAGGTAGGTGGCAGAAATTGGAGGAATGACTCGTTCTGGAAGATGTTATACTCCAGAAGAGTTGGAACTAAGAAGGAAGAAAATGGGAGATATTGAACCTGTCAAGCAGCAGAGGAAGAAATTTAGGAATTCTTGAGGATCATCAAGAACAGTGAATTCAGTGTGGTTGAACAACTCAATAAGATGCCAGCTCGGATATCTATCTTAGGTCTCCTGATAGCATGAGAAGCTCACAGGAATGCCTTACTCAAAATCCTCAATGAACCCCATGTCGCCTCCAATATTTCCCCTATCAATCTGGTGGGACAACAAAAAGGTTCTCACTTTTAGTTAGAGAAAATTCTTCTTGCCTTCTCAGACTTCAGTCTGAACGTCTGGAAACCTAGGTGCATCGTATATATAGTAAGATAGACAGACCCCGGGGAACTACCTTTATTCGAAGCGCGACAGGTCTACTTCTCATATTCCCGTAGATAAAGAACGAGAGTCGGCTTCCTTAAATCCGTTCTTCCTCAGTAAGAAGAAGGGGAATATAGTAGTGCCCCAATTCTGCACCTTGAACCCCTCCTTTTACTTTCCTAAGGCATACTCGGGGAGGAGCCTTTTTTTATTAATTCCTGCTATAGTCACTTCAACTGCTTATGAATGTAGTTCCCAGATTGCGAAGTTAAAGCGGAATTCCTTTCATTTAACTTGTGACGGTCATTCCCCTGTAGAAAAGGGAAAATAGAAGCCATTTTTGCTCGCAATAAAGCGTCCTGATCGAGCAAGACGTAGTCCTTTTTATCCACCTCTTTAGATTTCCTTAGCAAAATGTCTTCCTTTCTTGAGCCTTGTTTTGTTATTCTTGCTGCTCTGGGATGGGGGTAGGCCCAGCCCAGGCTTGTGCGGTTAAGGATGAATGTGAAAAGAAGCCGCAGAGGAAGCACCATAAGCCCCAAGCGACCTAGCCTAGCCCTAAGCCTAAGTAAGGATGTTGATTCTCGCTCCGCTTGCTCCCACCTGTCTTCTCCCCACTATAGTGAAAGATCTTTCACTTCACCATAGCAGGGACCTCGCTAACCTTCTCGGATAGCTCGGAAAGTGAGTTACTCTACCCACCGGGGTCCCCTCCAGCTTACCCACCGTACCACCCGAAAACCACTACTACAAAGGCTGGTAAGAAAGCCCCAAGATTAACCTATCATCGCCGGCATAACCATAAGAAAGAATAGAGTTTAGGAGTTTATTAAGGCGGGCGTGTTCTGAGGAGTTTTCTAAAAAAACGGGTGTTTGCCCCGTCCCCGTCGTTTCATTTTTTAAGGTTCCTCTCGAGAGCCTCGATCGTATACTCCGCGTTATTGTTTAATATTCCATCCGCTACCAACTTCTTTTTTTGCTCAGCCCAGAATGGATTGGGATCCGATTGGGCCATTCGACCGATAATATCACTTTTATATAAAAGAATGGCATCTATGGTGTCCGTGTCTCGTGGGCGGTTGGAGGTAAAAACCGCGAGTCTGTTTCTTATCTGGTCATGTTGATAGCGAGACCAATCAAAAGGAACCTCCTGAGGAGCGTTCGCCGGGGGGGCAAGCTGCGGAGCGAAGGGCCAGGTTGCTGTTCAACAGGGGTCCCCTCCTCATAAAGTTTCGCATAAGCTCCTGATTTGAAAGAGTTAAGGATGTAGGAGACTCCACAGGGGCAGAGGATGATACCTCGCCCTGGTCTCCAAACCTATTTTTTTAATAGTTATCAGCCCCTTCAAACCAAGAAGGACTTGGCGATGATGGTAATGAGGGAGAGACTCAGAGAGGGCCACTAGCTTCCGACTGAGACGGGCCAGCTTCAGATAAGGTGACTGCATTGGCGGGCGACACAGTCCCAGATTCGATGCCAGCGTCGGGTGCTTCCGTTTCCGAACTGGTTTGTTCGTCCCCGTCGGCACAAAAGGCAATCAATCAGAATCCAGAAAAAAGATGGAAATAGTGAATAAAGCAAGATCTAGATGGATCCCTATCTTTATCTCTATCCACGGAGATACCTATCTATATGGATAGAAATCTATCTATGAATCGATCTAGACTATCCTCTATCCGGATAGATATGTCCCTATGAGCGACTACGCCGATCTTTATATGTTTTGGCCACGTCCGTTTCCGCTCCGAAGAGGAAGGTTTGGATCTTTCAATCTTATGTCGTGAGGGATGTGACCTATGTTAGGTCCATAAAATACCACCGCTTTTGGTGTTCTATGATTCACCTCCGAATAATGAGTAGGTAGTTCGATCCTTTTGATTCTTCTCTTCCTAGGAAACGGATGGGGGGATGAGGAGCAATAGGTCGAATTACTATATAAAGAAGAGTTGTAAACTAGAGGACTTCTTGTTCGAGTAGGAAGATCTTGGTTTTTCTCGTTTCTTCTCTTCGATAAGAATAGGGATTTGAAATGATACAAATCCCTCTTCATTCTGTTGTGCTCAGCGAAGGAACTGCCTAAGCATACTTTTTCGGATCCAAACTTCTTTGTTCTTTCTAAGTATTCTTCTTGCATAGAATAACGCAACTGTTGTTGCAAAAACCGGGATTTTAGTAGCAGGCGGCATCCCCGCTTAGTTTTGAGTAGGTGGAACCATTCTGTTTTGGTTCTTCTCCACATTATTACCGGGTGATCCAGGAATTTGCCTATGATTTTATCAACTGATATTTCGATATAGAAAGATCTCCTTATTTCTTCACCGCGGATTCTCGCGTCATTTTCTTGAAAAGATATTAGATCACCGTGGGAAACTTTCAAACGAGTAATGCTTACAATTCGATTATTCACACAAACCCTTCGATGACTTATCGGCTGCCTTGCTTGAGGAATAGTTTCACGAAAATGGAGACGAACCGGAATAACGTCCGATCTTGTTTCTGGATTGAGTATAAAAGGGATATATGAAGTTCGTTCTGTTCCTCTGTGCATCTCTGTGATGGGTAAATCTGCATGAAAAAGGGGCAACTTTCGTGTAGTTTGTGATTGGATGTAACTGTTCATATTTTTTCTCGGAGAAATCTTTCTCTTAATATATCTCTTCTTGTTCCTCAATCTTCGGAGAACGCGGCGTTGTATTATTGTAAGTTCTCTGTTCCGAACATTTCCTGAAAGTAGACGACAAGTTTTAAATCGCATATCTCGTCGTCGTTAAATCAGTCTGATTCGCCACATCGCGTATAAAGGGAATCGAAGCCCGTTCCTATAGAATAAAAATTACCTTACTAATGAAATAATGGTACCCTTAACAATCAGTTTATCGTCCGTTTTTTCATTTTATCTCGAGGTCAGGGGGAATGCCGCGGGGCTATGGGAGTCGAACCCAATTCTGCCAAAACCCCCGACAAAAGCAAGAAGGAAACTGGCATACCTCTCTTTCTTCTCTTATTCAATATCTGTCTAGCCCTTCTTTATCCTGCTCGCCCTTCTTATTACTTACGCTATTTACCCTTTATTTACTTCCCCAGCTTTGAGTGAAGTTCCTTTATTGGATCTTGTCTCCTAGTGGTACCATCTCTGCTTACTCTTTCTTCTTTCCATCTACAAAGTTTGCGGAAAAGAGAGAGCAGACGGTTCTCGGCATCATGATGCAAGAATGACATCTGAGATCGCTCATTCCATTGCTTTACAGTCATGATATGATAGGAATGATTCTATTTACTAGAAAGAGACAATACCCTATTTTTATTTTAGCATCGAAGAGGGAATTTTTTTTTGTAGACTGCTTTTTGAAAGTGAAATAGAGACTTTCATTGATACTTGAACTATTGACCTGGCTAGCGCTAACGCTTTGCAAGGTGGAGACTGGTCCGCTTGAAATCGCTAGAGTTGAGAAGGGTCTGCTAATCATGGTACGAATTCTCTGTTTAGGTTAGTATACTACCGAAGCAGTTATGCCGACAACAGCTTATATAGCGGAGGTGATTGCCGACACTATCTATAGGATAAGCAGCTAGATCGATTCCTAACAGGAGAGTGACTATGCGTAACAGTAAAACAATTGGACCGCTTCGCCCCTTGGCTTGGCTGATCATCCTTGCCCATTTCTATTCCGAAATCTAGACAGATCACTCGGAGGAGCCGGATCTCCATCTCTAGAACAGAATAAAGCGGCGATCCAATGCCAAAGCTAAATTGCTCCCGATCTTAGGCCCAGTCGAAAGAAGATTGCTTATTCAAAAGAGTGGAGTTCGGGGTATTGACTCATAAGTAATTTACGTGAAAGTAATGGATATGGGCAACAAATCGCCTCACTCCTCGCCTACTGATCTTCCTCCAAGAGATTCAATGGGACTTGGTCTCGATGTAAACTAAAGAATTAACTGAGTCCGGTATTCCCTTATGAAGTGCTAATGCAGTCGATTTCTTCACATCTTCGGTTGCGAGTTCAATCGGACTTTTTTCTAGTCTTGCCTTACTAAAAGGTATTCCCATATCGGGTGAATGACCAGATCGAGATAAGTTGGCCTTCTCTTCATCTATCCGAATCCTCAATAGAAGGACGACGATACTCGAAGACTTTCCACTTTCTGCAAAAGAGGGAACCTTCCCATAACTAACTCTCAAACGTGATAAAAGCCCTCTTTTCGGCACCTTCACGCTCCTTCTTGAAAAGGGGTCCAACCTTATATAATGGGGTTTTGCTTCGTCTTTCTCCTTAGGGACGGACCTCGACTCACTACATGAAGGAGTAGACCAAGGCGAAGAACTTCAACTTAACGCATATATCGCATAGAAGATAAGACTGCATTGGAAGCTTGATGAGCGAGTCAATCAGTTCAGGCAGGTTCAGCTAGTTCTAAGCCAATCTCTAAAGTTAGAAGTTCAGATTGAGCAATTTCATTTTACAGAGCTCCAAGCTTTATTCTTCGTTAGTAGCTCAAATCCAAGCCGAGCCTAGCTTATCTTTCTTGTTGGAATTGTCTCGAATCGAAAGTTCCATCTTCAAAGAGATAGAAAGACCGGGGCAGGCATTAGATGCTTGAACATTCACTTCGTTCGGTCTTCATATTTAATTGAGGCTTCCTGCTTCAATAGAAATGAAACCTTTCTGACTTAACTTAATCAAGATTCAGCTCGAGTAAAGGAAGGTTGAGCTAGTCTTTGTCTAGTCAATCAAGTAGCTTTCCTTCGATTCCTTCTGACTGATCAAATCTGCTCTAAATGACTACCTCGATGTCCACGTCCGCCCGCGCCAGATCTGAGCTTTCGTGATAGGTGAAAGAACCTTTTCCGTAGGGGATAAAAACTGACTATACGTTAAGTTAACTAAGCCCTTGTTGGTAAGGAAGGCTATTGAAAGACCTAAAGGAAGCTATTAAGAGGTTGGGCTTGGCAGGTGGTTTTTCCTAAACCTCAAAAGGGACTCTTGGAGATTGACTTGGGATATCTTTGACTATATTTATAAAGGTTCGATATTTCACTAAAAAGATAGAAAAGGAGGGTGAATCTGGTCCTCAAGGGTATGACCTATAACTCAAGACCTGCCATTCTCTTTACTCCGACAGGCGAATCACTACTAACGTAGACTACCGTACTTTTCCAACCCACCGCCCTCAGCTTCAATTCAATCATTCCTTTCCTTCTACTTCTGCGTGAGAATCTTCCTTACCCACCGTCCTAGCTTCGTAGTCTAGGTGTGTCTATACGGAGTGATTAAGCCTTCAATGCTACGGCTTATAAGAGGACCCCCCATATCCAGCCCAGCACCACAAAGCCTCATAGAGGTAGAAGTCTGGAATGGAAGTAAACTAGCTCTGATTTTTCTCATTCAAGCCCTCGAATCCTATCCTTCTTTTTTAACTTGATGAAGTTACTTGGCGCTGTTATGATAATGATAACACGAGCTAAGGTTGGTAAAAGGAGAAAGGCGCATAGGATCAGATCACTTGCTCATACACCACAGCGGGCACATTGACTGGCTTACTCCAAAACATAGAACAAAGATTAGATTCCTTCATTCTTGAATCGGGGAAAGACACGAACCCTTCTCCTATAGTACCTTCCATTCCCTCTTTTGTTTTGTCTTCTCGAGCGAGTTATATAGATTCCATAAGCCAAAAGAAGAAGCCTTTAATACGATCCATGAAACAAGGGCCTAACTCTTGCTATGACACCAATCTTACTTTGCTTCCTATCTATGGGTTGAAGTAATACTTATTTCGAACGTAGAGTAAGCCAACCCTCAAGGTCCCTTCATGCAATGACATTCCCATAAAGATAGAGTAAGGAGTCCTCTCTTGTCCTACTCAAGGGGTGCAGTAGGTTTGTTTTTCCCTCCCCTCAACTGATTGCGAGGCCCCCTATAAGACTGTGCTATCTCTTCCTCCTTGCAGGTCCAAGCACAAGGCGAGCCTATCCTTGGGATCCTAGCTTTCTTTGCAGCAGGGGGCCAAAACCACCGTTTCACTAGCTCTTTCGACATCCTGCCGGGAATATGGATCCGTATCCGTCACTCACTCTATTAGGCGGCTACCTGATCGTTAACAAGTAGAAAAGTAGTTTCACAGCGCTGGATCCTGCTTCTTTCATGGTCCAAAAGAGCAGGTTGGAACGAACCTATCTAAACCCATCCATCTTCATTCGATCGATATGGGATCCTTATTCCTTATATAGAATTCATAATAATCTTATATGTTTAACCAGCGGATAGGCAACTACACTCCCTTTTGTATGCATGCTGGTAAGACTGATAGACTGTAATTCTATCCCTTTTCTTGAAAGAGCATATATGATGGTTATGAATGGATAAATGCAATGATTGATCCCACAGCGCTTTATTTAGCAAGCCATACAGTAGGTAGATTCTATTAAAACAGACCATGATATAGACAAGGGGCTAGATCGTGATAAGGGCATTCTAGAAAAAATCCCTAATGAAATGGAGAGTCGCCGGCTCAGGCACGCGGTCAGAGTCCCGGGCTGGGCACCTCCTCACTGCTTGTGGCGTGAACGGCATTGAATAGAGTCTGAGACCTCGATCTCAGTCAACAAAAACGAGAGTTTTCTCTGTTAGTTGACCAATGACTCATTGAATGAGTCAAAGATGGCTTCAGGTGTCCTTTTTCTATCTCCTAGCCCGCTCTTCGATCTCCAGAGAGAAGACCTCCGCACTGACAACAAAGGCTTGCAATGCATTTATTACTCCACGTAAAACAGCAACTAAGTAAGGGCTCCGACTCGACTTACATGACCGCTGCAACAGATTCAGCTTAATACCCCGATTCAGGAACAGATTCCTCAAAGGAAACAGATTCACCTTCTGATGCTTTCGATTTTGACTCTAGACCAGACCTGGATGGACGAGGGACTCGAGGAAGAAAAGAAGTCCCGGCTAACTCCTATCTATCTTGACCGAGAAAAAGTTGTTCAAGAGGCTCAGCTCATATGGATTTGGGTTTTTCCGCTTTTGCGAATTCAATCAATCTCTTCTCCAACTTATGTTTCTTCCGCTTCGATCTCTGAAGCATCCCTATAGTGCAAAGACTGATCAATCCTTCACAGTCCCTCTTTCTCCTAGCACTAAGCATAGAAAGCTCTCATCTCACAAGAAAGCAAAGCCTTTTTTTCTTTCCCCGAAGCTACGTGTAATCAATTCTGAGCTTAGACTAGAGCAACTCCCAAACAAAGCGTTCATATTAGTAGTGTATATATTAGGCCATTTCACCTGAAGGCGAGGAGCGATAGGAGTGAACGACTAG
Source organism: Vigna unguiculata (assembly GCF_037176805.1). Taxonomy (NCBI): domain Eukaryota; kingdom Viridiplantae; phylum Streptophyta; class Magnoliopsida; order Fabales; family Fabaceae; genus Vigna; species Vigna unguiculata. The sequence goes on along the minus strand of NW_028196694.1, from coordinate 13,169 downwards.
CGCGAAAGCTCTTTTCTTCCTGGTTCCCCGCCAAGCTAATAATCAGCAGTTGCTGCTGTCTTAGAGACCGAACAAAGACCAGACCGGATTGAACTTTATAAAACCAGTGCGTGCTACCGAGTCCCTAAAAGGAAAGTGTTATGTATTGCTGTATATAGCACTTTCCTTTTAGGGATGGAATCGAGAGGGAAGAAAGAGTCCGGTTTCAGAGGCTTGATCAACTTTGTTCATGGATCATCAACAAATCCCTAAATGCTTCTTTATATTGTCGCCACGGAAAAGGTTCAGGTAGGGAGAACTCTGAGATTAGATTCTAAAGTTTTAGAGAGTTTTTTTGAAAATCCATCTCCACCTATTTGTGCCCTTCCTCCCAAAAGCATTCCGGCATCTGTTATTCCTGGTCTCACCTGTGAAGCAAAGTAGGACAAGGGAGAAAGACATGGAATTGATAGGGAACCGTAGCCAAGTGGCTAAGGCATGAGTCTGCAATACTTCTATTCGTCGGTTGGAATCCGACCGGTTCCTACAGCGCCGCGCCATTCCACCCATCATTTTTTTACTTAGTGGATAGAACGGGGGCCGGAGCTTGCTCCTTCGTACTAGTGTAGTGGCTTAGCTGCCTGAGTTTCCCATCCTTACCATATTCCTATTCCTTAGCACAAGCACTCAGTCAGTCTACTACCTGTAGGTCGAGTTCAATTACATCGAACCTTATGTTACCTACTTTGACTCATATCTTAGGTATACCTCAATACAAGACAAGCACAGGAAAGGATATTCAATCAAAACCGGGCTATCGCCCTATTCTCTCTCAATTGCCTATCCTTTATAGACGAGGGGTTCGCGATTAGCAAGATCGGCTTCTATATCACTTATCAGGGCTCTGTAGACTTAACTGTACTTTCTCCGGCTAGGAAGCCTTTGGTGTCCATGGATATGGATGTAATTTTACCGATTAAAGCGATTAAAAGCCTGAAAGATGCGCTGTCCTAAGCCTTAAGTTAAGGGAAGGGACATTTCATTTCAATCAACCTATTAGTAAAATGTGAGAATGAGCGGACAGGCCGATCGGATAAGATTCTTTTCCTTTACGGAGGGAGCTTACGGACGGGCCAAGCTCTTTATGACTTCTTTGACGCAGATTGAAAGTCTAGTTTGACAGTCTTCGACAGATCTTTTTTTTTCGGGGTCTTCCCTACCCCCTATAAGGTAAGGCAAGTAAACTCGTCCTTGGGAAGTCTAGCTTTGTCCTTCTGAGTCTCGTCCTTTATAGAACTTCCTAACATTCTTTCGTTCGTTATATAGCGATAATCGCCCTTATGAGGCACTTTCACTAGGTTCTCATTTCCGAAAGAAGAAGAGCATGTTTAGGAGCAGCCCCTGAGTGAAGAGCAAGCAAACTCCGCCCCTATCTGCCGGCTATAGGTCACGAACTATAAGACCAAGGAAAGCAACCTCTCGTTAAACCGCTTTAATGTTGCCTTTTTGGATATCCAAGAGAAGATAAGGCTGGCTTGGGGCTAACCCTTCCTGACAAGGAATTTCATGACGGGCTGACCTTTTCCTAGCCTTTACCAAACGATTAGCGAAATTAAATCGAGGAATCAAGGACGATTCGATGACTCTCTCCAATAGATCTCGATTTGCGGACGATGTCGTTAAAGAGTCGACACCGCTTTGCACAAGAATCGGTTCTTTGTATGGATGGACAGAAGGGCTCAGCCAGACCCGGTTCAATTCGTTTTTTGCGGGAATACCAGGTTCAAGTTCAAGGGAAGATAAAAGAAAGCGTAACTCTTTGCTTGTTGTCCTCTGACTCTTTTAGCCTGCCTTGTGGAGGTCTCTCGGGTGTCTACGGCGGATCCGATCAGTCTCGTGCGAAAAGAAGTCTTTTCCGATCTTCCACTAAGAAAGGTATCGTCACGACAACTAAATTTGCCCGGTAAACTAGTCGGGGCTCCCCATGGTTTAGTAAGAGGGAGGGGATAATGTCTATTCATCCGGGGGTTCATTTCATTCATTATGAACTAAAAAAAAAAGTGTAAGGCTGATTAGTGAGGTCTTAAAAACTTCATACAATGAATGATCAGCCATTCCATTTGTGCTTTCAGCAAGTAGGCGACGCGAATCTATGGTTTCTATGTTTCAATCGGGTACCAATTGCTTGGATGCGTTTGAAAGCCTCGAGATTCCTTTCAGAAAAAAATTCTTTCTAGGTTTGTCTTGTGTCTCCGTAACAAATGGTCCATTTATTGATGGGCGAACGACGGGGATTGAACCCGCGCGTGGTGGATTCACAATCCACTGCCTTGATCCACTTGGCTACATCCGCCCCTACCCCCAGGTTTGAGTCTCTATCTACGATCAGATTCTTTATGAACCCCCTATGACCGCTATCAAAGAGAAGCTTTTTCCTAGACTATCACTATAGTAGTAGCAAGTCTATTTCTTGTTTTTTGGAATTAGGGGAAGCAAAGCTTCAAACAAAGAGGTTGGGCTGTTCACTTCATTGATTTGACTTCACTTTACTTAAGATTAAAGATAGGGGCCGGGCGGGCAGTGAAGGCTCGTTTAGTAGAAAGCAAGCTCCGCTTTTTGAAGCGAGCCCCTAGAAAGCCTTTGCACGCTAGCCTCTTGTAGTTGAGGGTTCCAAACCTGCGCACCCCTCAACTACAAGCTAGCTTTGAAGCCCCTACTTTATGGATGATGGATTGTTGGGATATTAGAAGAAGCCCCTTTCTACAAACCTTTCTAGAATATATAGAAGGGAAGCTCGAAGAGCTTTCTTCGCATGCTTGAGCTTTCCCCTTTCTATTAGTAAGGTTGTCAAAAGGTAGGTTTCTTACTAAGTGCTTGTGCTAAGGAGCTTCTTTCTCAAAGTCAAGTTTATCGCTTCTTGCTTTAGAAAGATTGCAGGGGCGCGCGCCCTTCCTTCAGCCGGCTCCGCCCTATCTATTCATCTCTTTATTTTCTCAAATGGATCTTTAGGGATCTCTCTTGTTCATAGATCTTGAAACCAGATCAAGATCCATTTCTCAATATATCTTTCTATCTATCGATAGATAGAAAGATATAGATCTCTATCTGGATCTATCTCCATATCTAAGAAAGAACACTTAAAGGGCGTAACCAACGGAAGGTTCTCACCCTGTCCCCGACATTGTTCTCCGACGATGCCCCCTGGGCGAAAGGGGCCACCATTCTCTTTCTTTCGTTCCGATCAGGACAAGTGGGTTGGTTTCGTCCTTCTATCTACGCAATTCTCTGTCTTCGTTCGTGATCATGTTGGGCGAAAGGTAGTTGTAGAGGAGCGGCTGTTAAACGGCGATTCCCCCCTTTCCATTGAAGTAGGGGGGGCCTCCTTCCCCACCATTCCGGCCTATTATTGAGGGGGATTTTACCTATGCTGAAGGTTGCTTGCTTACCAAGCCACCCACTTGAGAAGCTAGTCGCCAGAAAGAAGCGGCGAGGACGCGAAGCTGTCTACGAAGCTTCCCTCCCCCTGTAGTCGAAGTACTCGGCGCTACTTTGATTCAAAAGGTTCCCGACTTTATCCGGTTTCCGCAACCGTAATCATTTGTCATTCCGATTACTTCATCCATCAACCTTTTTTTCAATAGCGGTACGCTCTAAAGTAAAGGATAAGCTTGCATTCTAGAAGCGGTAGCTTCCCGCCTCCTTCATTTCTACTGCCTCCTTCGGTGATAAAAGTTCCCTTCCCTTTTCTAAAATGCCCGATTGGTCTGCCTCAGCAAATGTACAAAGTGGACCGCTGTTTGGCTGACCCTCTTCTTCCCATTTGGGTTGGGTTGACCCAGAAGTCAAGTAAGAAGGAATGGAACCACTGGAGAGTCGTCCGCAGTTCACACTTGGGCAAAGACGACTGAGTTTGGAAGCGGAACACGAACCGATTTCCGCTATTCCGGGTTCTTATTGAGCGTAGCGAAATCAAGGTTTATTAGAAAGTCAGCGAAGTTTCTATGGTGTTCTACCTTTGCGTAGTCTCGGTCCACAGTGGAAGGCTCCGTACCGACGCCTCACTACTACTGAATTGAATGAATGGCTCAGCGATTTCATAACCTGAGCTTTCCTTAACCAGCTGACCTTACTTCGTAACCTTAACGTACTTTCTTTCTTACTATATCATAGGCCTTCGCCACTTCAAACGGGCGCTTCGCCCTTTCTTTTTTTTATTAGAAAAAAACGGGGCCTTACTTATTCTGTTCAGGGAGGATGAAAGACAAAGAAAGGGATCAGGGGGCTTATTGATCGGAGAAAGGGAAGGGACTTATTGGACCTAACTGAGAAGGAGACATAAAGGGATCACCTTACCTTATCTTGAGTGAGAGAGGCAAGTCGCAAGGCAAAAAGCTTAGTCGTTTTCAACTCCGAGAGTGACTTCACTTACGGGATTTCTATTTCATTCAGAGCCTGTTCCGGGCATTGAGGGCAGACGAAGACTAAGAATACTTTCGGATAGCACGTGAGATCAACTACTTAGAATACGCTACCATCTGTCTTCGATTATGCTCGTTCTACTTTGAGGGAGAGATCGCTCCTTTAAGGAGACGGGATTCTACTATTCTATATGAATATGATCCCACCACTTGAAACTGATTCAACACCATTCTTATTCCAAGAGAAAGAAGAGCAAGAACATCGCTTATTCTGCAGCAACCTTCCTTTATGCCTCTGTCGTCTTCGGGCTAAGGCCTGCTGAGACAATAGATAGTCAGGCAGGTGGCCTAGCCCTAAGGTGATTCTCGCTCCGACTTTGATTTTTGATTCGCGTAGTGATAAAATCATTTCCGATTGGCTTTCTTTGTTTGCTTTCCTTTCCCTAAACTTAATCGAATCTTTCTGCCCCATAAGAGAAATTGGCTTTTTCTGGTGAAAACTTAGATGTTGAAGCATGGGCGGCCGTCGATCGATGAATTGAGAAAGAGACCGGGGATTCCATTTCAATAGAGAAAGCTATCGATGGTCGCATTGGGACGGGAACAAGAGCAATTCTTGGTCCCACCAAACCATGCCATGAACAGTCGACTCAACCAGGGGATATTTCAACTAAGACTCATTCCGTCTATTGCTCTACCTTCCTCCAACAGATTGAATTGCATCGTTTATTCCTATTCCTTCCGGCAAAACTAGCTGCTGACTCAACCTCCCCTCGGGTCTACGCCCTCTTTGTTTTAGCATCGGCGATTGAAAGAGAGTAGGAGCGCATTCTCTCCATCTCAGTGGGAAAGTCTATCGCTCTCAGCAGCAGTTCCTTGGTCATACCCTCGGTGATGACTAGCAGTCCTTCCTGATTGAGTTCTCACCCTCTATGGATAGATCAAGAGTTCCGGCCCGGCTATGATTCCATCAACAAACCCGATTCGGTATAAAAGCTTAGCTTCTATTACAATAATCTATTTTGAAAAGAGCTATCCTAAAGCTTGACAGGTCTCCCCGACTCTGTTTTTCACTCGAAAACCGAAAGCATAAGGATGAGCCTTGGGCCCCCTTTCCCAAGAGCAGAAGGAGCGTTTAGATACTGTACCTGTGCGTGCAGGAGCAAGGACGAAAGGAGAACAAGTCGCAGGAGAAGCGTTGAAGAAGCAGTAGTTTAAGCCATTGATCCTGCAGCTTATCAAAATAAGCACCAGCAGACAGAGGTAGATACAGAGCCATAGGCAAACCTTCATGATCGATAGCCTTTTTTTATGAATACGACCCTCGTGCTCGAGAGGCGGATCCAAAGGCAGTCGCTTACCTAGGAGCATACTTCGGTGTAGCATATATAGCGGCATACCCCTTTGACCTAGGTGGAAAAGATATCTATTGAAACCCACCATAAGTAGTATCTGGGGAGACAGCTGCGGATACAGATTTACCATAAGCAAAAGCGGCTACTGAGGCGAAGGCAAATAAGGTTCCGTTCCGAAAAAGAAATGGAAATAAAAAAAAGGTCTGATCCAATATTTTGCTTTCTTGTTGTCTTGAATTGTTATAGAACGGCTTTCTATTTATATAAGGTATAGTTGGTAGGATGAAGTGGGATGTGAAGCCTTAGTGGATATAGCAAGTGTGCCGGGGATGCGGCTCGGGCGTAGTAGGTCTGGACGCCTAGCATGAAACAGCCTTCTCTGGTAGCGGCACTAGACCTTAGTATAGTATCTCTCTAGCTTCCAGTCTATATCAAATAAAAAAACGTAGTTAGCAGAGGTAAGTCTGTCTGGCGTTCCCTCGCGTAAAGGGCGACTTTGGCATCGGCTCTCTGGCCTCAAAACCACACCCGAAGGAAGGCCAGCCCAGAGCCCTTCGAGGCTAGGAAACTCTTCTTATTTTGGCCAGCCATCGGGAAGACCAGCAAAGGCAACTTCCAAGTCAGCGGGTACTAGCCTGACAGCCCGACCTCACTCAGGAATAGACACTTGAAAAAGGCCCTCAATCAAAAGAGTCTCTTTCCCGGAAAACTATCCTCTCGCTCCTCGATCTCGAACTTATATGGTCCATTGTCCTTGAAAATAATTGACAGCGAGTTGTAACCAGCGGTTAAGGCAATCCACTTCTTGCTTTGTGGGACTGGGGCCATTCCCCCCGTTTGCCTTTTCTGAAGCTCAATCGTGGATGAGTCGTTCTACAAAAGACCCGGCAGATGGAATGCCCTTCGGAAACTTGTCGGATTCCTTCCTGAATAAGGGGCTTGATGAGCTTGGCTAAGTCGGATTTGATAGTCCGACTGCGTTCCAAATCAAGCTGAAAAGGATCCTCGGGTTATCGAATATCATAAAAGAGAAGAATGGTTGTTTCGATAATCAGAGTAGCGATTAGTCGTATCAATCGCAATGGAAAGCCCATGAACTACAATAGCCTCAAAAAATTATATTCCATAACCTGACTTTCGAAAGCCTTACCCTTCGACTCGACAGTCTTTCATAGCCTTCCTTATGCTTCTCCTTCATCAGATCCTTCTGTTCTGTAGACTAGGTCTTGAAGAACCTATTATTTTGAGTCTTCGGCCCTTCGCTCTAGTCATTACTGCTTTCTGGTCAGTATCAGCCCCTGGCATCTTTTCTTCTTATGAATCGTCAGTCACACAAAAGCAGGACTCATTTTTTCCACCCCAACCGGCACCGGTCCATTGGCTGTAGGAACTGGATCCGATGAATCTCCTCGCCATCCTGCCAGTCCTAAGGACTCAGACTATAAAGCCGCACTCATCTCTTGAAAGGAATCCCCTCGAAAAACTCGCCTGAAGGTGTTCAACTCGGGCTTGAAAAGCACTTCCTGCCACGTCGGTTAGCTGGAATATGGACTCCACTGTACAAATCTAAAGCCTTAGCCTCTGACCCCTTATATTGATATTGAAAGGCATAGTTTAATATTTTCATAACCTTCCAAACGGCACAGGCACAACCATCACTGGCAACCCGCTCTGTCTCGTATGAAGAATGGGCAACGGGCATTCATGGAACAACTGGGACTGGAAAGGCAGTCAACTCACTCCGCATTACCTCGGGTCATTGGTCACAATCGAGTCAGCTCTACTCACTGGTCTATGGAAACTAGCCCCTCTGTCCCTGACTTCCCCGGACCAACAAGCAAAGGATGAGACTTGACTTTGGACCGCGAAAGAATTTGACTATGAAAGGGGCGCGTTAGCAACAAGCAACGGGTGAGCTCGCTGGCGCGAAAGCCGTATAGCGTAAGTGCATTCGTTTTCTTGCTGCAGCCGTTTTCTTGGTGGGTAGTCGAATGAAGGTCTTAGAGATGGGGCTCGGGGCCGAAATAGGCGGAAAGAGGTGGGTTTAGCACCGCTTTTTCCAGTTCGATAGGCAGGAGAGGGGGCTTGGTCCTCGGAGCTAGACAATGGAAAAGAAGGCTTAGACGCGCATCAGAAGCACTCGATTCATAATAAGATTGGATTGCCTGGGAGATGTAGCCAGAGAGCTGTGGATTTGAGTTCTTGCTTGTTGAATAAAAAAGTCTTTACAAATGTAGCTAAGGGGCTCGAAAGCTGCGAAGAAAGTACTCTTACTAAAGTGAAGCGCGCAAAGAGAACAAAGAAGATGGTGAGAGCGACGTGGGGCGCTCCTCTTTACCCAACATTTGAGAATTCGCAGTATGGTTGAACCCGGGACCTGATCCACAGGCCTTGGAACGACTCTCTCCCTTTTAGCGCCGGCAGGAGATAGATTGATTTAGAGGAAAGAAGGAAGTTTCTCTCCTTAGATTATATATATAGCCCAGATATAGAAATAGAAAAGGACATTCTAGAAAACTCTCCTCTATCTAATTCAATCCGAGTCCTATGTGACTAGGGACGGCCACCGCCCTCTTTCGTGGGAAGACTTTGGACTCAATCTCTATTCACGTAAGAAGAAGGACGCCATCTTGAATATTGAGGAGGCTCTTACCTAGACCTACTATCAGGCTATGGTGAGATCGAGCAAAGAAGAGCCTATTACAGTAAGATTCAAGTATTCTTTCCCTTTCCCCAGCTGCTGAGAAGGCCATGACGAGACTAATAAGGCCTTGTTCCTCTTCTCTCTTGCCAACTTCAAATGAAAATCGGAGATTCCCTTCCCTCATCCGCTCTCACTGCTCATCCTATCCTACCCTTGGCTGCTATGCCATCCTGATAAGATATCAAAGAGAGAACTGGGAAAGAATCCACAAAAAGGGAGCCCCCCGAGCGTAAGGCTCTCTTATCCCAGCGAGGAAAGACAGGGGGCGAAAGGGATATGAGTATAGAGTGATTCAGATACCTTACCTATGGAGTAAAAGAAGAAAGAGATAAGTAAGCGGGAGTACTATTCTAAACTATAGCTATAGGAAATAAAGTCCCTTTCAGAAGGGGGTCTATCGCCTTAAGGCTCATTGAAGGACAGATGGCCTTCCCTAGCCCCTTTCGCCTGCTATTAGGTTAATCACGCACCTAAGAGAGCTTATTTGGACTCCTCATTCTATCTGGAAAGGACCTATTAGACGTCTAACTTATCCCAATCAGTCTTATCAACTGAAAAGAAGGAAGTGTGACGCGCTCTCTTAAGCTTGCCTGTCTACCTTCTCAAAGAAGAAGACGCAGAATGAAGCAAGAAATTGAGAATCTCCCCTGTTCCTCGCTCCATTTGTCAAGCCTTCTCTTCTTTCTATCGCATTGAATAAGATCTCTCTGCCCTTCTGTAAGCGACTATCCCATCCCGTTCCTTTCTCTTTATTTTCTTGATTGAAATGTCTCCTTCCTGCCCTTAGAATATCTTACTAGCCTAGGGAAATTATAATGGAGGGAATAGCTTGAAGCTTCTTAAGCTCACCCTATTTTTAATAGAAAAGAAAAAACTAAACAAGCAACGGCTAATTGAGACTCTTATAGATTAGCGCAAAAAAATAGATTATTTAGAAAGAGTTTCTTTGTTGTTGTTTAGTTAAGCCTCCCGGACTATCAAGCAACAAGGAAGAAACCCCGGTAGATTAAAGTATATACTACCGCTACAGACAACAAGCAAGAGCTTTCAATTCGATCAGAGAGTTCTATCTGAGAGTGAGAAAGACTTTATTCCTTATTCAATACCCAACCCTTAAAAAAGGTATATTATGTTTATCCTTGTGAAATGCGCCCTTACTACTTACACTTAACACTAACAAAATCTTCAATTGAAATAAAGCTCCTCAAGGATAAAAACCCTCGGTAACCGGCGCTACGACCCCGCAAGGCACTACTGTAGCACTCATTGGCCCTAGATTTATGTCTCAACTATCAGAGCTTTCATTCCAGATCAGATTCAGATTACGTGTTTGTGTTATATACGCAATTATATGTTGCTGGTTCGGTAAGGCTCCAAGTAGTATTCCCTCTCCCCTCGTACCAACGCTAGTTGCAGTCGCTAACCTCTGGGTCGTAGAGCTGTTTCCGGAATTCTAGGAGGGGGTAAATGACCTTTGGTCTTTCTTGTCACGAGCTGGGCTCGAACCAGCGCTTTCCAGATTAAGAATCCGGATTTCCAACCTTCTGATCGTGACTTTTGTTAACCCGGTTCGTCCTTCTCGTCTTACTATAATGGACTACATCCGGGCCGCCTAATAAATGTCTTTTTTTTAAGGTGCCTATAGAAACTGTTGGATATAGGAGACAGCTTGTAGATAATAAGGGCTCATTATGCCCAGCTCGAGGAGGGAGTTGTATATGTTTTCCAGTACTGGAAAATCTTCAACGTCCCCATGCAGGTGGTCGGCTACCTGCTGAATAGTCACCCCCCCGGGCAACGGTACACCTGTGAAACGCAAGAGAGTCTCGAGTTTCGTGGAAATGAGCTCCTTAACGGAATCAAAAGCAAAGTCGGACGTGAATCAGTAACCGTTGTTGGTGTTTGCCGGTGATTGGTCTTTAACGGATGCAACTATTGGTGGTTGTTCTGCTGCAACCGAATCAACAGGATCTACTGTTGCAAGCAGGGTGGCTTTGTGGGAAAAAAGGCTTTGAAAGCGGATGCAATTGAAAGAAAAGAGAGTGACAAAACTGACGGGAATAAGGTTAAGCCAGACCTGACCCGAGGGTGACGGAGATTAGTGTGCTACCTTTTTGGGTAGCAATTAGTTAGAGAACGTGGGCAGCATTGGCTTAGGAAAGGGCGGGTTTCGGTCTGGGTGGTTTACTAAAGGTAAGGGCATTATGTAGCAAAGTGGACTTACCATTGCTATTATAAACTAAAAGAAAAGGGTTGTTCTCCTAACTAAGATTCCTTTCCTAGCCTATTCAATGTGGTCATGTAATATAATTCAATGGGAAGAGGATAGAGTACCGAGTACGAGAGCCAGTTAGTTGCTAACCGGAAGAGAAGGGAATCGCATAATTTCATCCCATTTGGTTTGGTTGCTAGCGAGTGAGGCGCAGATGGGCTTATGACCTCGAAGCTCCAGCTTACTTCGCTTCGGGGTTTAGCTATGAACCGTAACTTCAATCGATCGGTCTCGCCTGCCAGTAAGAAGCTTGACCGGGCAAATGCAGAATCATCATAGGTAAGAAGCACAACACCATGTTCCCTCTTTCCTGTCGCAACTAGTCCCCTTCTTCTGTGAGCTAGGTCCACGGTTGCTACTTCTCTCGTCTCTGGAAAAGGGAAAAAAACGAAACTATATGGTCAGTCACTTCGGGCTACTTTTTGGGGATCGTGATACTCGGGCTTATGAATGGAAGGAAATCCCCTCTCCAAGTGTGTTACTCTTTAGTTAGGGGAAAATCCCGGCCTGGGGCCTTCGCGTCCGCCCTGTATTCTGCTTCAGCACTAGAACGAGCAACCAAACTCCGTTTTTGACTTTCAAAAGAAGTGACGAGATTTCAACCCACCAACTGAACCCTTTGCGGTAGCCGGTGTCGGCTAGCAAGTTTTGGTAACACAGGTATGGCTCCGTCCGAGGATCGGTTATTGCGTAGGTAGTGAGTAGATGAATTGACGGTCCGGCCCTAATTCCAGCGAGGAGCGACTCATTGGAGCTTCGTTCACGTCAGGGTCCGGGGTAGGCGTTTCTTTTCATCGATATTGGGTTGGTGGTCCGTCAGGAAAGCCGGGTGTGGCGATCCGATCAACGAAAATAAATCCTGAAATAACATAGATAACAATATAAATCGTTCAGTAAGTACGCTAATCTTGACAGTTTTTGGAGAAAGCGTCTGTTCACTGGCCCTTTGAATGGAATCTGGAGATGTAGTTGCGTGTAGTTAACTTTTTTCTTCGAGATTGGCTTGGTCTTCAGGCAGTCTCCTATATCAAAGAAAATAGTAAGAGAAAGAAGAAGCAAGGCCCTTAGACTTAAGTATAAGGAAGGGTGAGTACCCCCATAGGGCTCTGTTATATCATTTGAATTACTCAAAAATCTCACTTTTTTGAGTTCATATTATGTCGGAATTCAACTTCGTAGAATTCCTAACCAAAGGAGACATTCTCTTTTATTGGCTTTTCCTGTGTATCCAGGGGCTATTCCTACTATATATCTTTCTAGCCTTGTATATGCATCGTAAAGATCGAAAAGAACTGGAAAGGATTGCATTTGAGAAAGAAGGGGTGGATATCTATTTCAAATATTCTTGGAGGGGCGTAGAACTCAATATACGGCACCGTCATGGAAGCCAGCCCCCTCGTAAGGATCAACCTCATGGGTAAGGATAAGGTGACGAGACTTTCTCAATTCGAGATGTTAGAAGGTGCAAAATCAATGGGTGCCGGAGCTGCTACAATTGCTTCAGCGGGAGCTGCTGTAGGTATTGGAAACGTATTCAGTTCATTAATTCATTCCGTGGCAAGAAATCCATCATTGGCAAAACAGTTATTCGGATATGCAATCCTGGGCTTTGCTCTAACCGAGGCTATTGCCTTGTTCGCATTAATGATGGCCTTTTTGATTCTCTTTGTTTTCTAAGTTTCTCCTTTTGAAAGGTGTAGTCTCTCCTACCTGAAGAGGACGAGGCCCCCGGAAATGGGGGGAAGGGGATAAAGGAGAACCCTCCAATCCCTCATTAGGGAACACCTGTAAGATGAGTCTGCCGCTTTCTTTCATAACAGAGCCGGGAATAACGGCTGGCATAGAAGTCTCTCGCACGCAAGGAGATGCATTTCTGGTACTGGACAAGCTCTTAGGGAATAATCTCTTTCTTATTTATTCCTTTTTTCCCATGACGACTAGGAACGGGCAAATCAAAAATTTCACTTCGAATTTCGGACCTCAACATCCTGCTGCTCATGGTGTTTCACGATCAGTATTGGAAATGAACGGAGAAGTGGTGGAACGTGCGGAACCACATATTGGATCACTCCAGTGCGGCACGAAGCCGCTGACGCCGAGTCGGCTCCTATGCCGCTAGCTATGCCCTGCTTGCTTGGTCCCCCGGCACGGTGGAGGTCCCGTAGCGCGTCATGAGCACCGGGCTAAGGGGCGGTTGAGCAACTCAAGCGAACCGCCCTACCTTACTACAACATAAGGACAGAAGGGAGAAGGTTGTGAAGGTGGCCTCGTTATCCACACCTCCGGTCAGATGAATGGAGGACCGACCCGGGTTTTCATGAGCGTTGGCGGGTCCTGGAGTGCCTGTCAAGGGCGCTAGCGCATACCCCGGGGTGATCATCACCACCTGCACCTCACATCTCGGCACAGCGGAACGTGTAACCCGCCTGCTGTCTCATTCA
>NW_028196693.1:40000-49809 GCF_037176805.1 Vigna unguiculata | reverse complement strand
AAGCTTAGCTTCTATTACAATAATCTATTTTGAAAAGAGCTATCCTAAAGCTTGACAGGTCTCCCCGACTCTGTTTTTCACTCGAAAACCGAAAGCATAAGGATGAGCCTTGGGCCCCCTTTCCCAAGAGCAGAAGGAGCGTTTAGATACTGTACCTGTGCGTGCAGGAGCAAGGACGAAAGGAGAACAAGTCGCAGGAGAAGCGTTGAAGAAGCAGTAGTTTAAGCCATTGATCCTGCAGCTTATCAAAATAAGCACCAGCAGACAGAGGTAGATACAGAGCCATAGGCAAACCTTCATGATCGATAGCCTTTTTTTATGAATACGACCCTCGTGCTCGAGAGGCGGATCCAAAGGCAGTCGCTTACCTAGGAGCATACTTCGGTGTAGCATATATAGCGGCATACCCCTTTGACCTAGGTGGAAAAGATATCTATTGAAACCCACCATAAGTAGTATCTGGGGAGACAGCTGCGGATACAGATTTACCATAAGCAAAAGCGGCTACTGAGGCGAAGGCAAATAAGGTTCCGTTCCGAAAAAGAAATGGAAATAAAAAAAAGGTCTGATCCAATATTTTGCTTTCTTGTTGTCTTGAATTGTTATAGAACGGCTTTCTATTTATATAAGGTATAGTTGGTAGGATGAAGTGGGATGTGAAGCCTTAGTGGATATAGCAAGTGTGCCGGGGATGCGGCTCGGGCGTAGTAGGTCTGGACGCCTAGCATGAAACAGCCTTCTCTGGTAGCGGCACTAGACCTTAGTATAGTATCTCTCTAGCTTCCAGTCTATATCAAATAAAAAAACGTAGTTAGCAGAGGTAAGTCTGTCTGGCGTTCCCTCGCGTAAAGGGCGACTTTGGCATCGGCTCTCTGGCCTCAAAACCACACCCGAAGGAAGGCCAGCCCAGAGCCCTTCGAGGCTAGGAAACTCTTCTTATTTTGGCCAGCCATCGGGAAGACCAGCAAAGGCAACTTCCAAGTCAGCGGGTACTAGCCTGACAGCCCGACCTCACTCAGGAATAGACACTTGAAAAAGGCCCTCAATCAAAAGAGTCTCTTTCCCGGAAAACTATCCTCTCGCTCCTCGATCTCGAACTTATATGGTCCATTGTCCTTGAAAATAATTGACAGCGAGTTGTAACCAGCGGTTAAGGCAATCCACTTCTTGCTTTGTGGGACTGGGGCCATTCCCCCCGTTTGCCTTTTCTGAAGCTCAATCGTGGATGAGTCGTTCTACAAAAGACCCGGCAGATGGAATGCCCTTCGGAAACTTGTCGGATTCCTCCTGAATAAGGGGCTTGATGAGCTTGGCTAAGTCGGATTTGATAGTCCGACTGCGTTCCAAATCAAGCTGAAAAGGATCCTCGGGTTATCGAATATCATAAAAGAGAAGAATGGTTGTTTCGATAATCAGAGTAGCGATTAGTCGTATCAATCGCAATGGAAAGCCCATGAACTACAATAGCCTCAAAAAATTATATTCCATAACCTGACTTTCGAAAGCCTTACCCTTCGACTCGACAGTCTTTCATAGCCTTCCTTATGCTTCTCCTTCATCAGATCCTTCTGTTCTGTAGACTAGGTCTTGAAGAACCTATTATTTTGAGTCTTCGGCCCTTCGCTCTAGTCATTACTGCTTTCTGGTCAGTATCAGCCCCTGGCATCTTTTCTTCTTATGAATCGTCAGTCACACAAAAGCAGGACTCATTTTTTCCACCCCAACCGGCACCGGTCCATTGGCTGTAGGAACTGGATCCGATGAATCTCCTCGCCATCCTGCCAGTCCTAAGGACTCAGACTATAAAGCCGCACTCATCTCTTGAAAGGAATCCCCTCGAAAAACTCGCCTGAAGGTGTTCAACTCGGGCTTGAAAAGCACTTCCTGCCACGTCGGTTAGCTGGAATATGGACTCCACTGTACAAATCTAAAGCCTTAGCCTCTGACCCCTTATATTGATATTGAAAGGCATAGTTTAATATTTTCATAACCTTCCAAACGGCACAGGCACAACCATCACTGGCAACCCGCTCTGTCTCGTATGAAGAATGGGCAACGGGCATTCATGGAACAACTGGGACTGGAAAGGCAGTCAACTCACTCCGCATTACCTCGGGTCATTGGTCACAATCGAGTCAGCTCTACTCACTGGTCTATGGAAACTAGCCCCTCTGTCCCTGACTTCCCCGGACCAACAAGCAAAGGATGAGACTTGACTTTGGACCGCGAAAGAATTTGACTATGAAAGGGCGCGTTAGCAACAAGCAACGGGTGAGCTCGCTGGCGCGAAAGCCGTATAGCGTAAGTGCATTCGTTTTCTTGCTGCAGCCGTTTTCTTGGTGGGTAGTCGAATGAAGGTCTTAGAGATGGGGCTCGGGGCCGAAATAGGCGGAAAGAGGTGGGTTTAGCACCGCTTTTCCAGTTCGATAGGCAGGAGAGGGGGCTTGGTCCTCGGAGCTAGACAATGGAAAAGAAGGCTTAGACGCGCATCAGAAGCACTCGATTCATAATAAGATTGGATTGCCTGGGAGATGTAGCCAGAGAGCTGTGGATTTGAGTTCTTGCTTGTTGAATAAAAAAGTCTTTACAAATGTAGCTAAGGGGCTCGAAAGCTGCGAAGAAAGTACTCTTACTAAAGTGAAGCGCGCAAAGAGAACAAAGAAGATGGTGAGAGCGACGTGGGGCGCTCCTCTTTACCCAACATTTGAGAATTCGCAGTATGGTTGAACCCGGGACCTGATCCACAGGCCTTGGAACGACTCTCTCCCTTTTAGCGCCGGCAGGAGATAGATTGATTTAGAGGAAAGAAGGAAGTTTCTCTCCTTAGATTATATATATAGCCCAGATATAGAAATAGAAAAGGACATTCTAGAAAACTCTCCTCTATCTAATTCAATCCGAGTCCTATGTGACTAGGGACGGCCACCGCCCTCTTTCGTGGGAAGACTTTGGACTCAATCTCTATTCACGTAAGAAGAAGGACGCCATCTTGAATATTGAGGAGGCTCTTACCTAGACCTACTATCAGGCTATGGTGAGATCGAGCAAAGAAGAGCCTATTACAGTAAGATTCAAGTATTCTTTCCCTTTCCCCAGCTGCTGAGAAGGCCATGACGAGACTAATAAGGCCTTGTTCCTCTTCTCTCTTGCCAACTTCAAATGAAAATCGGAGATTCCCTTCCCTCATCCGCTCTCACTGCTCATCCTATCCTACCCTTGGCTGCTATGCCATCCTGATAAGATATCAAAGAGAGAACTGGGAAAGAATCCACAAAAAGGGAGCCCCCCGAGCGTAAGGCTCTCTTATCCCAGCGAGGAAAGACAGGGGGCGAAAGGGATATGAGTATAGAGTGATTCAGATACCTTACCTATGGAGTAAAAGAAGAAAGAGATAAGTAAGCGGGAGTACTATTCTAAACTATAGCTATAGGAAATAAAGTCCCTTTCAGAAGGGGGTCTATCGCCTTAAGGCTCATTGAAGGACAGATGGCCTTCCCTAGCCCCTTTCGCCTGCTATTAGGTTAATCACGCACCTAAGAGAGCTTATTTGGACTCCTCATTCTATCTGGAAAGGACCTATTAGACGTCTAACTTATCCCAATCAGTCTTATCAACTGAAAAGAAGGAAGTGTGACGCGCTCTCTTAAGCTTGCCTGTCTACCTTCTCAAAGAAGAAGACGCAGAATGAAGCAAGAAATTGAGAATCTCCCCTGTTCCTCGCTCCATTTGTCAAGCCTTCTCTTCTTTCTATCGCATTGAATAAGATCTCTCTGCCCTTCTGTAAGCGACTATCCCATCCCGTTCCTTTCTCTTTATTTTCTTGATTGAAATGTCTCCTTCCTGCCCTTAGAATATCTTACTAGCCTAGGGAAATTATAATGGAGGGAATAGCTTGAAGCTTCTTAAGCTCACCCTATTTTTAATAGAAAAGAAAAAACTAAACAAGCAACGGCTAATTGAGACTCTTATAGATTAGCGCAAAAAAATAGATTATTTAGAAAGAGTTTCTTTGTTGTTGTTTAGTTAAGCCTCCCGGACTATCAAGCAACAAGGAAGAAACCCCGGTAGATTAAAGTATATACTACCGCTACAGACAACAAGCAAGAGCTTTCAATTCGATCAGAGAGTTCTATCTGAGAGTGAGAAAGACTTTATTCCTTATTCAATACCCAACCCTTAAAAAAGGTATATTATGTTTATCCTTGTGAAATGCGCCCTTACTACTTACACTTAACACTAACAAAATCTTCAATTGAAATAAAGCTCCTCAAGGATAAAAACCCTCGGTAACCGGCGCTACGACCCCGCAAGGCACTACTGTAGCACTCATTGGCCCTAGATTTATGTCTCAACTATCAGAGCTTTCATTCCAGATCAGATTCAGATTACGTGTTTGTGTTATATACGCAATTATATGTTGCTGGTTCGGTAAGGCTCCAAGTAGTATTCCCTCTCCCCTCGTACCAACGCTAGTTGCAGTCGCTAACCTCTGGGTCGTAGAGCTGTTTCCGGAATTCTAGGAGGGGTAAATGACCTTTGGTCTTTCTTGTCACGAGCTGGGCTCGAACCAGCGCTTTCCAGATTAAGAATCCGGATTTCCAACCTTCTGATCGTGACTTTTGTTAACCCGGTTCGTCCTTCTCGTCTTACTATAATGGACTACATCCGGGCCGCCTAATAAATGTCTTTTTTTTAAGGTGCCTATAGAAACTGTTGGATATAGGAGACAGCTTGTAGATAATAAGGGCTCATTATGCCCAGCTCGAGGAGGGAGTTGTATATGTTTTCCAGTACTGGAAAATCTTCAACGTCCCCATGCAGGTGGTCGGCTACCTGCTGAATAGTCACCCCCCCGGGCAACGGTACACCTGTGAAACGCAAGAGAGTCTCGAGTTTCGTGGAAATGAGCTCCTTAACGGAATCAAAAGCAAAGTCGGACGTGAATCAGTAACCGTTGTTGGTGTTTGCCGGTGATTGGTCTTTAACGGATGCAACTATTGGTGGTTGTTCTGCTGCAACCGAATCAACAGGATCTACTGTTGCAAGCAGGGTGGCTTTGTGGGAAAAAAGGCTTTGAAAGCGGATGCAATTGAAAGAAAAGAGAGTGACAAAACTGACGGGAATAAGGTTAAGCCAGACCTGACCCGAGGGTGACGGAGATTAGTGTGCTACCTTTTTGGGTAGCAATTAGTTAGAGAACGTGGGCAGCATTGGCTTAGGAAAGGGCGGGTTTCGGTCTGGGTGGTTTACTAAAGGTAAGGGCATTATGTAGCAAAGTGGACTTACCATTGCTATTATAAACTAAAAGAAAAGGGTTGTTCTCCTAACTAAGATTCCTTTCCTAGCCTATTCAATGTGGTCATGTAATATAATTCAATGGGAAGAGGATAGAGTACCGAGTACGAGAGCCAGTTAGTTGCTAACCGGAAGAGAAGGGAATCGCATAATTTCATCCCATTTGGTTTGGTTGCTAGCGAGTGAGGCGCAGATGGGCTTATGACCTCGAAGCTCCAGCTTACTTCGCTTCGGGGTTTAGCTATGAACCGTAACTTCAATCGATCGGTCTCGCCTGCCAGTAAGAAGCTTGACCGGGCAAATGCAGAATCATCATAGGTAAGAAGCACAACACCATGTTCCCTCTTTCCTGTCGCAACTAGTCCCCTTCTTCTGTGAGCTAGGTCCACGGTTGCTACTTCTCTCGTCTCTGGAAAAGGGAAAAAAACGAAACTATATGGTCAGTCACTTCGGGCTACTTTTTGGGGATCGTGATACTCGGGCTTATGAATGGAAGGAAATCCCCTCTCCAAGTGTGTTACTCTTTAGTTAGGGGAAAATCCCGGCCTGGGGCCTTCGCGTCCGCCCTGTATTCTGCTTCAGCACTAGAACGAGCAACCAAACTCCGTTTTTGACTTTCAAAAGAAGTGACGAGATTTCAACCCACCAACTGAACCCTTTGCGGTAGCCGGTGTCGGCTAGCAAGTTTTGGTAACACAGGTATGGCTCCGTCCGAGGATCGGTTATTGCGTAGGTAGTGAGTAGATGAATTGACGGTCCGGCCCTAATTCCAGCGAGGAGCGACTCATTGGAGCTTCGTTCACGTCAGGGTCCGGGGTAGGCGTTTCTTTTCATCGATATTGGGTTGGTGGTCCGTCAGGAAAGCCGGGTGTGGCGATCCGATCAACGAAAATAAATCCTGAAATAACATAGATAACAATATAAATCGTTCAGTAAGTACGCTAATCTTGACAGTTTTTGGAGAAAGCGTCTGTTCACTGGCCCTTTGAATGGAATCTGGAGATGTAGTTGCGTGTAGTTAACTTTTTTCTTCGAGATTGGCTTGGTCTTCAGGCAGTCTCCTATATCAAAGAAAATAGTAAGAGAAAGAAGAAGCAAGGCCCTTAGACTTAAGTATAAGGAAGGGTGAGTACCCCCATAGGGCTCTGTTATATCATTTGAATTACTCAAAAATCTCACTTTTTTGAGTTCATATTATGTCGGAATTCAACTTCGTAGAATTCCTAACCAAAGGAGACATTCTCTTTTATTGGCTTTTCCTGTGTATCCAGGGGCTATTCCTACTATATATCTTTCTAGCCTTGTATATGCATCGTAAAGATCGAAAAGAACTGGAAAGGATTGCATTTGAGAAAGAAGGGGTGGATATCTATTTCAAATATTCTTGGAGGGGCGTAGAACTCAATATACGGCACCGTCATGGAAGCCAGCCCCCTCGTAAGGATCAACCTCATGGGTAAGGATAAGGTGACGAGACTTTCTCAATTCGAGATGTTAGAAGGTGCAAAATCAATGGGTGCCGGAGCTGCTACAATTGCTTCAGCGGGAGCTGCTGTAGGTATTGGAAACGTATTCAGTTCATTAATTCATTCCGTGGCAAGAAATCCATCATTGGCAAAACAGTTATTCGGATATGCAATCCTGGGCTTTGCTCTAACCGAGGCTATTGCCTTGTTCGCATTAATGATGGCCTTTTTGATTCTCTTTGTTTTCTAAGTTTCTCCTTTTGAAAGGTGTAGTCTCTCCTACCTGAAGAGGACGAGGCCCCCGGAAATGGGGGGAAGGGGATAAAGGAGAACCCTCCAATCCCTCATTAGGGAACACCTGTAAGATGAGTCTGCCGCTTTCTTTCATAACAGAGCCGGGAATAACGGCTGGCATAGAAGTCTCTCGCACGCAAGGAGATGCATTTCTGGTACTGGACAAGCTCTTAGGGAATAATCTCTTTCTTATTTATTCCTTTTTTCCCATGACGACTAGGAACGGGCAAATCAAAAATTTCACTTCGAATTTCGGACCTCAACATCCTGCTGCTCATGGTGTTTCACGATCAGTATTGGAAATGAACGGAGAAGTGGTGGAACGTGCGGAACCACATATTGGATCACTCCAGTGCGGCACGAAGCCGCTGACGCCGAGTCGGCTCCTATGCCGCTAGCTATGCCCTGCTTGCTTGGTCCCCCGGCACGGTGGAGGTCCCGTAGCGCGTCATGAGCACCGGGCTAAGGGGCGGTTGAGCAACTCAAGCGAACCGCCCTACCTTACTACAACATAAGGACAGAAGGGAGAAGGTTGTGAAGGTGGCCTCGTTATCCACACCTCCGGTCAGATGAATGGAGGACCGACCCGGGTTTTCATGAGCGTTGGCGGGTCCTGGAGTGCCTGTCAAGGGCGCTAGCGCATACCCCGGGGTGATCATCACCACCTGCACCTCACATCTCGGCACAGCGGAACGTGTAACCCGCCTGCTGTCTCATTCAACTACATTTGTTCCTGTAATCCATAGCCTAACAGAACGCAGCAGCGAGGGACAACCCGCCCATACAGCCAGCGGGGAGGATGGCACTACTGGCAAAGACCGTCCGGCGAAAACGCCGCAGGCGCGAAGCGTGGTAGGCCTGTGCCGGGGGAGCATAGCATAGGTAGGAAAGGGAGCCAGGACGGTGGAAGAGCCAGGGGGGGCCGGGTCATTTGACGGAAATGGAAGGCTTTTCCCCTATTAGAGAAGGCCCTCTGAAGTCAAGGGGAAGTGCATGAATTCTTGGAAAAAGAGGGAGCAAGCCTATAAAAATGAATGAAAGTGAATAGATAGAGTCAACGGTACGACAGACAGCGCTGCCTACACGCGAATTAGCTTCCGAGGTCGAGCAGTCTCAATTTCACTACAGGATTTGCGAATGAATGCTGGGCTGGGCCACCTCGAATGGCGTGAGCCGCATGCGGGGAGACCCGCACGTACGGTTTTTAGGGGGATCTGGTCGAAAGACCGGCCGGCGCCCACCCGACTAGAGGGACTGAGAAATTAATAGAGTACAAAACTTATCTTCAAGCTTTACCTTATTCTGATCGTTTAGAGGGCGATCGCGGAGTCACTGAATGAAGTCCTCCGTTTCTTTCGGAGGTGCGTGCTGACCCGCAGCGAGGCAGAGATGACTAAGTTACATATGGAATATGGCGACGACAACAGCATGTCGTAGAAGGAGATAACAGGTGGAGCCAACGATCCGCTAAGACTAACGTATCTACAACTCCATCCCCGAGCGGCAGTCAAACGGAGGCGTGAATGCAAGATGCCAGCGGAATGATCGGCCGGACAGAGGCTAGGGCTGCTTCCTTCCCACCGCGTCCTTCCTTGTGTGTCGGAGATATAAAGCGAGTGCACCGGAAAAGAACGGGAACTGGGTCGATCTATTCTATGGCGAAGCATCCGAAGCATAACTGCACACTCACACGATCTTTGCCGAGAGATAGGAGCATTCGGTGGAACCGGTGAACTACACTTGCTTCTGGATAGATGTGTGGGACAGAGGGCTCGTGGTACCTGCTGCCCACCCTTCCTCCTCTGCTTTGAGAACCGTGTGAACGGAGAGTGGGCAGAAGGGAAGGAGGTCCTCATACGGAGTCGCACACTTACTTGAGCAGTGCGGAAGACTGGGGAATGGGTTGAGTAAACTCCCCTGGGGCCGGAAAAATAACAGACGAAGCTTTACTTAGATAGGGCTTTTATTGGTCTTTTTTTTTTCTTAGTGATTGGAAGGGAGGGCGCCTGGGTATGTTACAAAAGGGGAAGGCAGGGGTAGTACTTCGAATGGCGAAACGAAGGGCTAAATAGCGCCAGTGATTCTCTGAGCCGGTCTGGATTTTCAACGCCTCGGGAAACTGGTCGAGATAGATTAGATGACAGCACCCTTTTCCTCTCTTCCTTACCGGGAGGGCAATCTTATGGCCTTCACCTCCCGCCCGGCCCGGAAATAGAACCCAGCCCCCCCTTCTGATCCATTCATTTCTGCAAGCAGGGGGGATCCAGAGCTAATCCTCCCGTCTATTGCATAACCTAAAAAAGCTAGAAGCAAAGTACCTAAGGTGCGCTCCGCCCGGTGACTAAGAAATTGGTTTGCGCTTTGAAGTGATGAGGTCGCAAAGAGGGAAGTAGGGCGACGAAAGAAAGGCTTTCCCTCCCTAAAAAAAAAGGCGACCAGCTTTCAATACTAGTTGTTACGTTACGCTGCCATTTTTCCAATATCATTGAATAGCATGGCCTGCCTGGGGCTAAGGTAACTCAAGTGGGAGAGCCGTGTTATGGGTGACCTTATTGCACGGTTCAGAGAGCACTTGTGTATGTGATGCAAGTGAACGTGTACGAAAAAGCTGTATCTAGGGTGAGTTCTTCGTTCCGTCGTCGACCCTATCTATGTTTCTACGATGGCCCAAGAACACGCTCATTCTTCAGCCGTAGAGAGACTTTTGAATTGCGAGGTACCATTACGAGCTCAATATATACGAGTGTTATTCCG
>NW_028196693.1:5000-32500 GCF_037176805.1 Vigna unguiculata | reverse complement strand
AGGTAAAAGAGATAGAACCGCGAAAGAGCTCCTTCGCGCTAACTCCTAACAGCTGCTACTCCGATATCAGAAATATGAAACGCACCTGCCTTTATCCCGCCTACCCTTACTAATGGGCAATCAGAGTTCCTTGCTTTCCTTCCCCATAAATCAGTGGGTTCCACACCAAGATCAAATGAGGGACCACTAGTTGCATTTCTCATATACTAAGGTTGGACCACTGCCGGAGAGAAAAGAAAGGCTGACCCTATCAAAAAAGGATAAGGAATGGGCCCTTAGCACAATAAGAAGTGCGGGGGATGGCGATCCAATTCCTACCCTGGCTTAGACGGAAGAGAGATCCTTTCAAGCCCTCCTCACTCAACAAAGGGAATGATTCTAATCCTGCGGGGGTTAGTAAAAGACTAGGCCAATGGTCCCACACCTCAAGGAAGAGAGATGGAATGGAAAAGAATGTCGACAGAAAGGAAGGTCTCATTCCAGTTTGATTTCCATGCCTGCAGGAAAGATAGAAGATCGGGAATGCCGAAATTGAATAATATCTGTTTGTTTGTGATTCAAAGCAAAGTGCTTGAACTGCACTTTTTCCTTCAATAGGTAAGGGCGCTAACGCGCCCCTTGATCAAAGACCGGTTACACCGAATCAATCATGAAGTTCTACCCTTGGTACCGAGCGAGGATTGGGGGATCACTTTCATCCGCATCTCTTTCTTTTGTTTTATTCTCTTATGCCGGGTCTGGGGAAATGAATTTCGAACTGAAAGTATGAATATACAATTTACCACGAGCGAGAACTAGAAACATAATAAGATAAGCAAGCGAAAGGCTAGAATGATTTAAATAACGTACAAACGCGAAGAAAACCTCCTGCAGTACCGGCCGTGTCCTTGGCTCTCACTCCCATGAATCAGATAGTGCCATACGTCCCACCACAACCGTCCGATCCTCTGATGGAGAAGATCAGTCGCCTTGAACGGGCAGTTAATAAGTTGAGTAGGGACAAGTATGATGTTGCAGATCTTGAGAATCTCTCCCTATACCCCAAAGTCAGGCTTCCGTACGGTTTTCAGTGGCCAAAGATAGAAAAGTTATGGATAAAGCGGGTTTCGTCTCATTTTCCGGAAAGCCAGTCATACTATTCCACTTTAGCTAAGCTAATGATGAAACAGGATCTGGATTTGTCTGCAGATGATGATGTCCACTCCTGGCTCGATGCGCTTAACGAAAGGGAACTCTCTAGATTCAGAATGGATTGACTTCGTAATTAAGCAGCATCCTTTAAGTAGGGGTGCGCCGGACCGCCGACGAATGAAGAATAGGTAGCCCCACACCCCAGGCAGAGTTAGTGAGCCGTGTAATAGGCGACCATTTCGCGCGGTTCGGGGGGCACTTGAGTCAGCCGCCGGCGCCCGACTGCGTCTTGACCCCTATCCAATTTTTGGGCCAATTCCCCCTTCGTACTACCAAAAAATGAGATTCTTGCCGAATCCGAGTTTGCTGCTCCAACCATTACCAAACTAATACCTATTCTGTTTAGTACTTCAGGTGCTTCTGTTGCGTATAATGTAAATCCCGTAGCGGATCAATTCCAACGAGCCTTTCAAACAAGTACTTTTTGTAATCGACTCTATAGCTTCTTCAATAAACGCTGGTTCTTCGATCAAGTTTTGAATGACTTTCTAGTCAGATCGTTCCTGCGTTTCGGATATGAAGTCTCATTCGAAGCTTTAGACAAAGGTGCTATTGAGATATTGGGCCCTTATGGTATATCGTACACATTCCGACGATTGGCCGAGCGGATAAGTCAACTTCAAAGTGGATTTGTTGTGCGAAGAGTGCGTTATGACCCGTGGCCGCCTGCCTGGTCTGGTGGGGTCCTCCGTTGTGGGTAAACGGGAAACCCGACTCTACGAACCCGAGGAAAGGCTGCACAGCAGTAGTAGGGGCGTTAAGACCGGAGCTTTTTGTAGTGCTAGCAGGAATGCAAGTGAATGAATCCCATCCCCTAGCGAGTGAAGTGCTTACGCCCCTTTCTCTAAGAGAAAGAAAGGGGCGCGCTAGCGTTTCAATAATAATAGAAAGGTTAGGGGGCTGAGAAAAGCTTGCTGTCTACTTCTCGAGCCTTCACTGCCCCGTTCTGTAACTTCCCTTCTTTAGTCCGTCCACGAGGCTGTCAAAATATATATAGGGGCGGCTATCTAGCGGGAGTCGTTTCGGTTGTATGCCACGAGGTCCCTATGGACAAGGGGAATCATCGCTTTTGGGCGCAGGCAGCCCTCTACCATCCATCCCATTGCATTCCATCGTCTCGTATTGTACTGTACCGTACCAAACCAGATACATCTATTGAGTGAGAGAAAGGTAGCTTCTCTATAGATATATTATAAATATCTTCATTTTTGATATGGATAGGGATCCCCAGATTCCCGTCACTACGGATTGATTGTCTCTACCTAACTACATGGTAGTGGTCTAGGGAGCGCAATTGCTAGAGCACGGGAGAATGAAGAGTAATGATTTCAGCAAGAGCAGCCGGACGGACTACTATAGTGAGTCCAGTGACTACTAGAGTAGAGTGGAGTAAAAAGGTATGGTATAGCAGCCTTTCCGAGCGAGCCTCTGGGATCTCCTGTAAACCCCCATGATGTGGTAAAGGGAGGATATTAGGGGAAGCAGTGAGTGGAGATTCCCCTGCAGAGAGCCGGATGAGGGGAGACCTTCACGTCCGGTTCGGAGGGCGGGGATATCCCGACCCTACTATCATTATGCCTTTGCAATGTTACTTGGTTCAACTCTATTTGTGACCTTTTCTCGTATGTGGGACTCTCTATCTTCTTGGGTAGATAATCGATCGTCTTTCATTTTGATAGTTAGTAGTTTTTTTAATAATAAGTCAATAATAATAAATAAAAATCGAACTGGAGGAGCGAAAAGCCAGGATGGCTTGGTAAGCAAGCAACCTGTTATGTAGGCGCCACCCTCCATTTCTTTCTCTTCTTTCTTTTTGAATGACAGTTCATCAAAACAATTGCTAGATCGAGCACGCGACGCGCATAGTCTTTCAAGAGCGGGTTGTCTCCTCTTCAACATTTCTACTACTTCCTTGGTGACTCTCAAATAAGCACACCCACACGTACTGCTTACCGGAAAGGATGTACTGCCTCTGGCTCGCATTCCGTCCCAGTTCCTTACCTCCTTTGGGTGGGGATAATAAGTGACTTGCTCTAATGCACCTTTTACCTAGCCCTGTCATTCTTCATTTCATATTCTTTCGTTTCCATGAAAAGAAAGAGTTTTCTTTTTTAAGTCCATCCAAAAGATTTGCCACCACTACTTCCGGAGTGGACCGCTTTCGAACAAGATGGAACGGTCTTTCTTCAAAGGCCGGCTTATTACGCCGCTAACTTACCTAACGTATAAAGATCGCTTTCAATGCGGTGACCGATAGCGAAGTAGTACCAATTGCCGTGTGCTCTAAAGCTAGTCAGGAGCTTTTACTCTTTCAAACGAGTCGAGTCAAAAGTTGATACCCTTGAGTTCTCTATTGGCTCTCCCAGAAAGAAAGTAGAGTGATATGTGCAGGTTGAATCCGAGATGCGCATAGAACGGGACCAAGTGGTTTAGGAAGCCGGACCGGAAGACCTATAGCCGAGGATACTCTCTAAGTGAAAGACTCCACTTTTTTATATCTCAATCTCAACTGGCTCCTCATATAGAATGATTTGAACCCACCCCTCTAATATAAAGGGACGCGTGCCTAAAGACCGTCCATCTTCAGATTGAGCCCTATTTTTTCCTATTACTTTCTTTCTGATTTTAGACTCCCTTCGCGGATCTCCCCTCTTATCCAATCAACCAACTGTCCCAGGCCGGGAAATAGCGTTCCCGGAAGAAGCTTTCGCCGCCCCTAGCTCGACTGTCTTCTTTTGAAGACCAACGAGACTACTTTGTGAGGAAGGAATTTTGTACAAACTCAGACTTTGAATGGATCGCATTTCATCCTAACTCTCAGAAGACCAAGCATGAATAGACGTAGGCAGGGCATAAGAATCTCTCCTAAGCACCCTAGGTAAAGATGAATAACCTTTGCATAGAGCCGCACTCGAAAGAAAGATTAGTAACCTTCCCAATCCTCTACCGGTTTTTAATGTCAGTAAAGTAATCCAGTATAAGAAGCCCACATACACGCTCTCCTCCTCCACCCCATACCTGATAGGGTGGCCTCACCTTATTTAGAAGGCTACAGAAAAAGGTGAAGCCCACCTTTCACACCTCCGGCAAACTACCCAAGACCTGACGAGAGATCTCTCTCCCTCTTTTTTTGGGCATAGGCCACCGCTTTGTTTTACGCGGATTCTTTCCATTGCCCTATGGTAAAGGTGCATTCCCTCTTCCGTTAGTTGTTTCAATTTTTAATGTAAGTGAAAGCGTGGTTACGGGTTTCCTTTTCTATCCCCATCGAATCGTACATCTCTTTTTTGAGACTCGGGGACAGGGACTCAGAGGGATAAAATGTGTGACTTGCCAATGTAAAAGCTGTTTCTTCTTTGTTTTCGAATCCAGACTAAGGTCCGATCGAGGTTATCTTCTTCCTTGTCTAGGATAATTTCCCTAGCCCCTTTAGTGAGGTACCTTAACCTTGCATTAGATTAGCTTTCGAAGTGTTGTAAGGTGCATTTGCTTTAGCTTGAGTGCTTCCATGCTTGCTTCCCGTCTATTCCCTCTTAGTCCGTCTAGTAGATCGAGTTCATGTGCTTTATGGTATATCTTCATCCCCCGATGGTCGTATTGTGGTAAGGTTTCATTTTATTCTTTATTTGAAAAAACTTCCCTTTCCCTCTATCCCGCCAGCCAGCCTACTTTACTTATTCCGCCCATTACTACCGTACTGTACTATCCCGTCTTCCGTAAAAGCGAAGGCTTCAGGTCTATCCCCATTGCAAACTTTCTTTGTTGTGGAAGGGGCTATTGCCTTTTTTTTTACTAGTTTTTCTAATCTCTTAGTCCGGCTATTACGTATATACCGTAGTCCCTATGTCTCATGCTGGCCCTTTCGTCCTAGCCCTTTTTCCATTCCGTAAGCATTCCAATCCAAACCCTACCCTTGTAGGAAGGCTTACTGCTTTTTGGTTGTTGCAAGGGTCGATGTAATTGAGGGTTGTCTGCTACTAGCCTGTGTAATAGTAAGTACTAGCCCCCAGGGGCTTATCTTCTTATAGCATCCCCCGTAGCGGAGAGGGGACCATTTCCTTTGCTTTGAATCAATCCTATCATTCATCAGTAGGGGCCTAATGCCAGTCTTCGAGGCAGGCGAATCGGACTAAAAGGAATAGGTTTCCTATCCCCTAGGTGGCAGAGCAGCCTTTAGAGTTTAGAGTAGAGCTCACTTCCCCACTTGGTTCCTAATCTGTGGATTACTAAAAGACTCCCGATACCGGACATTACGCAACTGATTGGACCCCTTTGGCTTGGCTATTCTGGGCCTTCTTCTATTCGTACCTGCTTCCGTTTCTGCCCCCGCCATGAAAGCTTTCTGGTCCAGGCCTCAGGCACAGACCTGAAACTTGACTGATACGCAAAACTAAATGAAGCACAAAAGTAACATCCATATAATATATATATGGGAATAACCCCTGTTCGTAAACCCTGTTGTCTTAGTCTTCCTTAAACGAGTGAAACGCTCTAAAGAGTAGCCTACGGGAGATAGCTATCTCTTTTCTATCTTCTTAATAACAAGCACATAAGCAGGAAAGCTAGCCACCCCGATTCCTTCTTACTTAACTTTCGGCAGTGTCCATACGTTCCGGCGTGGTGCAAGAGAAAGAAAGTATTGTTTAAATAAAAGTCTTCCCTTTCATGAGATCAGTAGTTGGTGGAATTCTTAAAAGTCTTTCCGCTGTTTTGGGAGAGCACAAAAGCTGATTGATTAGGAAAGAGCTGCTAAGAGGGATGACTCGCCCTTAGCCCTTGTCTAAAAAAAACCTAGCAAACAGACCGTTGTAAACCAGGTGAACTAGAGCGAACAGGAGAAGCAAGCAAATAGCATTTGGCCTCTTAACCAATCCACCTCTAGCAGTTAAAGGCTGGTATTCCGATCTTTGATCCGCCGATTCAGGAGCGATTGAAGCGAATACAATAATAGAATGCAAGGAAGGGTTCCCCCAGGAAAGGCAGGCATCTCGACTGCTTCCAAAATCAGGTCATCGACCAGTAATGCGACTTGTAGAAGACTCCCTACCTATACCTAGCGGAGTTGGTTGGCACTAATAAGGAGAGCAGAAAGCAGCTACCGGCCATCAGGAGATCCACGACTTTCAGATCCGCATGCAAGGGAAGATCCGCTTATTCTTTGAGATGACAAAGCTCCCCACTAGACGCAAATTGCCGAATCAACACCAGGCAGTATAGGAGTGCTTTCTTTGATCGGCGTTCCCCAGACCAGAACTGAAAGGACATACCAGCCCCCGATTATCGGGCATTCCTTCATGTCGGGAGGATGGTACCGGTTGGAGGAGAAGATAAGGACAGCTTTCTTCCATTCCACTCTTGCTCCAATCCCAATAGTCTGAGATTGAAGATGATGTCAACAGTTAGCCAAGAAGGTTTATGGCAAACTGGAAGGAGTTTTGAGAGATAAATGATCTACCTTAGGTAATGCTTTGCTTTCAGTGGGAACCGGTGGAGATTGAGGTGAAGGTCTTGTAGTCTCCGGATTGGTTGGAGTAGAGCTAGTAGATCGGACACCTTCGCCAACTTTAGAAGAATGCTCATCTGAAATGAGAGTCGTTGCAGCGGAGCGATTTGAGCATCATTGCTCGGTGTCACGGATTCCCCATGGTTGGCTTCCGGCTCTGCAATCAGAGGTCCTTCTATCCCATCCCGGTTAGGATTCATTTCCTCGGGTTGATGCTCTATTTCTTCTTGGTGCTCAGCCCTTGGAACTTGAACAAAAATTTGTTCAGTTGTTGGAATTGGATCTGCTTCCTCGATTGGTCCCATCTGGCTTTCCTCCAAACAAAGGTGGTTGGGGTGCTGCAAGATTCGGTCAAACTTCTGTCCCTGATGTATTAGGTGCCTGTGTTAAAGTAGAAAGGTTTAAGACAGCAGTCAGAAAAGGAAAATGGAAGAAAGTAGGTAGTACCTCTCTGTTCTCTGCTGAGGAAGGCTTTTTTCAAGGTTATTCAAATGGTGAAATAACGACTATTCCTCCGGCTGGACGATAAATGCTTGCTTCAAGATCGAACAACGAATCTCATAACCAGGTTCCGAAGGTAGAACAACTTCTTCTATTGAATGGGCATCGGGTTCTTGGGCTAAAGCCCTAACAGCCTATTGATCGGGAAAGGGGAAGTTCCAATGAAAGCTTTTCAAAGGTTATACATTAGCGATTGATTTGGAGGATAGAGAATGGAGTTGGAAGGCTGTTCAGTCTTGAATCTCCCCTCCCTCACTGATTGACTCCTCCGGGAAATGTCGAATAGTAGGGACAGCGGAAGGGTGAGATTCTTTCTTCAGCGGCGGATGGAGAGGCAATTCTAACGCAACTGTTAATGGCCGAGCCTCCTATTCTTCTTGCTGCCTTACTTGCGATACTTTAGACTTTCTACAGCAAGAAAAGTGCTTGCATATAGTGGAAGGGCTTTTGCACATGAAGAAGAAAAGGAAGAAGAAGTGAGTAAGATGTGGCATTATACTGTTTTCAAATAGAATCCCTAAAGAAAGCAATTCCTGTAAAGCTATCGTCATTACCATCGTTGCTATTTGAGCTGTTAGCGCAATTGAAGGAGAAGATGCTCTTACTTTTGTTTTCAGGGAGCTAGGGAGTCTTTGGTACTTCCAACCAATGAGAGTCATTTCACCTATCACCTATTTTAGGAATAATACCCCAACACCTCTATCGATTGACTATCTTGATGCGGAGGGGCCGCTTCTTCATGAACCAAAAGTTCTAGTTTTCCTAAACCAACAGATCCTCTTTCTCACAGCATTTTCGGAGCAGGCTCAGTGCTTTCTTTAGCCTTGGGATAAATCGATTCGGTAGTGAGAATCGATTGAGACTTAATCATACCTGAGCCTTCTCTGACCTTCTTTGTCTGGGCAGTTAGCTATAAAAAGCAAGAAATGAGAGCTAGAACTAATGCCACGCCACGGTCTATGTCTTTTGACAAAACTTTTTTAGAGGGAACTCTAGGATGATCATCTGGTAGGTCGTCAAGGGTCTCAATAGGAATTTTTAAATCCGGTCTGTCTGTCAATCAAGAAAGAAAGCTCTAGTTCAATTCAAATAGGTCAAGCGAAGGAGGACATAGAATAAGCTTACTATTGAAAGTGCCTTCCATTCAAGTAATGCGTCGGGCTTAAGAAAAGCAGGTTTCGGAGCTTAGATCCGGGTACACACCTGGAACAGGCCTAGGAAAGATAGACAACGGAATCATCAAACCTATTCGTCATAAAGATCTAGAAAGCAGGGAAAGGGGGCTTCTCCTCACAAGAATACACGGAATAGATAGACGCTAAACGATTCCAATCTTAAGGATCAGTTTCAAGCATAGACGCCTTCTCCACCCACAATTGGACTCAACAATCTCTTTTATCATAAGAAAGGGAACGGGGGACTTAGGGTTTCAGCGTGCAAAATCCAATCCCTTCTCCCGTAGAGTACCTGTATCCTGTCTTTCTGGCATATCTCTCTTCTTGTGCCTAGACATCTGATAATGGATGCCCATTCCCGGGATTGCTGCCATGATATGGAATAGAATAGCGGACTTTCTTTCTGAGGTGTGGTCTATCCGAATAGCTAGAAGCAGAGCGGTGGGTTTCCAAGAACCGGAGATGGTCTTATCTATATACGGAACAGCACGAACAATCCTTGACCTTTCGATTGAGGGTCTTAAGCAGTGGGCTTTCCATAAGGTAGGAGGTTATTGAAAAAGGGGAAGCCCAAAAACAAAAAGAGCTTATTAGCTTTCTATTAACAATCTCCTCTTTCCTCGTGCATACAAAAATCTCGCTTCTCTTACCCCCCTCCCATCACCCCGGCATCGGATTCTCACACTCGGAGCGGCTCCCTGTGCCAACCTCGGTGAATGTCGTAGTTTCGCTTTAAAAATAAAAAAGAACTTGAAGATTGGGAGCAACCTTCCTTCGTGGCTGTTGGACATCTTCCGATTCGTAAGACAAAACTTTAATATCATCTCTATAGTTCCGCTTCTTGCTCTAAAGAAAGGGTAGCGGAAAGGAATAAGTGGGATAAAGGGTCAACCAGATAGCACAATGATCCATTTCCATTCTTCCCTTCGCTGTCTTCCTTGTCTGATCGCAGTAGCTTTAGCAAGGACTATCGGATCTGACGGAAGAACCGCGAGTATGATAACAGGTCAGAATCTGGTCCTTGTAGGAAAACCTCTTTTATGTATGTTTGAACCGTTTTTGTTATGATGGTTTAGAAATACGGTGTCTTTCTTGTGTTTCTCTCCCTTCTATTTTGCATCTCCTTCTTTTTTTATTTACTGCGCATCTATCTACTTAATCGCTTGGGTATTCATTCTTTTTGGAGATCTTGTTTTCCCCTTTCTAATTGTGGGTGTATCGGGGACTTCCGGGGAATCAAGCTCATAAAAACCTTGCCCTCGGTGGGACATTGACTTAAATCGTCCTCCAGCGGCTGAGCCGGAGCCTGCCTCCTCCACATCGGACCACCCGAAGGAGGTAGTGGATCAAGCTCTCTCGGAAGCGGAGGATAGGATTCTGTATCGATTACGCCCATTCCCTCAAGCAAATGCGGACAAGCTGCTTATGGAGGAAGCGCGAGCGATCGCTCAACTAAAAGAAAGGGCAGATTGTCGATCGAATGGCGCAATTGGATTCCGCCGCGGACTTTTGGCGAGAAAAAAATGCAATTCATTATTGGGGAGTCAATCCTTACGAATAGGCAAACTGAGTATCCTTCCCATAAACTGTCTCAGATGCTTGAGGAATTGTGTCGCGCGGATGCCCACACATCCTCTATCTACTTTTAAAAAAAGATTTCTACTATATATATAAAAAACAACTATTTGAAATTGGAGTCCTTCAGCTTCCTATATTCCCACCAATGTGATCCCCATTACTGATGGACAAATCTGTCACTTTTTTCTTCTTCGTATTCCGACAGAAGAAGGTGTAGTCTCCCTCTCTTCTCATACAAGAAGAAAGGGAAGAGGCCTCTTAGGACCTAGCGCTGGGGGGGGGAGGGGAATGATGGAGGACCAGTCCCAGTCAAAGATTTTAGATTTAGACAAACTTATTTTTTTCGTAAAAGTCGAAATGAAATTAATTAGGGCAATTACATTATATTTGGTATTTTGCTTTTGTTTTTGATTAGGGAATGCTGAAAATTTCACTCGCTCAAGCTAAATGAGTTCTTTTGCGAAGGATTCAATTGCCTGCTTTATTGTACCGGTAAGCTCTGCCTATCCATGCAATAGCTTCCGAGCAAGTTATGTGGTTCTACACAAAATGGCTACTAAAGTGAAGCAGCTACTAGAAAGAAACACTCGCTATGTGTGATTCGATGTTAAGGCCCCTACAGCAAGTTCATTTTTCCTAACCAAAGAAGAGATATAGATTACGTTCATCTCATAAAGATGTTCCTTTTTTTTCACTCCTAAATGAAAGCGAAACTCAATTCTAAGAGAACTCCTAGCGCAAAAGACTAGTCGCTGCGATGCCTGAATGCCTTTGAGCTCTTGTTCGAGTGAGCGGGTAAGCAAGCAGGTACGCCCGAGTTATGTAAGAGAACTACTAATAAGTCTTCTCATCTCTAAGCCAGCTAATTTCTCACAAGCTACGCACCTTTGTGTACTTACAGCCAAGTACAGTTGCTGTTGTTGAGTTAAACAAACGGTAGTAAGATAATAGGCGGATGGAGGGCCTATTCTGGACCAATTAGAAACCAAAATCCCGATGCGCTGACATTGTTATGAATGAGTTTATGTCTTAAGAGAGCTAGTAGTTATGAGTTCGTAGCTAAAGTCAAACTGGAGCTAGGAACGTAGCTGTGAACGGAGCTACCGGGTCAACGAGTGAGCTTATTAAAGCGCGAATCCTAGAGGAGGATCAAGGGGGTCAGATCCCCGGGTGGGACAAATATGGTCTTTGTCTTTGCAAGGTAAAGCGGTAAACTATGGATTTAAACTAAGGTAACGTGCCCTAAGATAAGGCACAGTCAAAGCAGGGACTTAGAGACTAGCATCCGATTGTGGGCATCTTTCGATTGAGTAGGTCAGGAAAGAGACAACAGGCGATTATCCCTTTTTTTCTTCCAACAGCGGAAACGCCGCAATTCCGGAGTAGTCGTAGTTAGCCTAAGGACCGGAATAAGAGGTTTCGTGGGGCTACCTACTTTTTTTTTGCTAGGAACGACTTGCCTAGTTGGAACTCTTCTCCGCCGACTCCTGAGGCTAGAATGGCGTACTACAGATCCGTGCGTTCTTGCCCGCTTGGTACTTGGATCCCTAATCTAGAAGATCCCGAGCCTGTAATCTCCTTCTTCTACCAAGAGAATGCCTTTCTTTTGGTAGCTACCGATTACTTCACCAAATGGGTCGAAGCTGAGCCATCTAAGGTCTGTCTTCCCTACCAGATCAGGTTTTCCCAGACGCGAGTCGAGTCATTCATCTTCTTCATCAGGCTTCCTTCTCGCAGTCGAAGCGGTAGCGGTACTGGAACGAGTTCCCTATTCGATATGGTTTCATTCCACCAGTCCCCTAACATAGATAGCACTGGGTCAAAGGGCTTCACTTCGGAACCTTTTCTTGCTTTCCTTCCGTGGGCATGAAATGAACCCTGAGGTTACTCTGTCCCTGGCATCCCTTTCTGCCCCCCAACTTTATTCACTTCGCGGTAAACGGAGACTTTCCAATAGCCAGCAGGTCAAAGCCTTTTTTGGGGTGGGGTCCAAGGGTGCCGCCCCCTACTACCCAATTCCTGTCTTCGGAACTACGGGGATAGGTGACTTTCTGCGATGGCCCTCCACCTCGTTGGGAAAAGTGAAAGGAAATAACAAGCCCTAAACTAAAAACCAACTAGCAGCTTATCAACCACCGAAGACAGACTCATGTTGGCGATGCCATGGTCAAGTAAGAGAACGACCCATTCATCCAAAGTAGTCTTTTAGTATAGAACAGAGGCATTCTGAGCCGACTACATGCGCATCTAGTGCAGTGGCTTGGAAGCAAGCTACCTTGACCATCTTCCGAACTTATCCAGAATTGACTGATCAAACGCAGTAGGGGCGGACTGCTCTACATTCAGCCACGCCACAGTGACCCCCGAAGCGATCTTCTGATAGTTGCGGGACGAAATCCGGCAGCCAATTGCTGGCTCTGAATAACCAGCCCGGTAATAAGTTCAATTCTTCCATAACATAACGGGGCGGGGTTGCGCGCGAGCCGAGTGACGGAGGTGCACAAGAGTACTTCGCGCCACAACCATCTCTTTTTTATAAGTTCTACGGACCGATGCCTGCTGCTTCATCCGGGAGAAAAGAATCATAGATATGCCGGTCATTAGAAGGAAGAACCGCCATAAAAAGATTCCTCGTGTATCATCTGTAGCAAAACTATGAACGGAAGCTAGCAATCCGGACCGTATTGAAAAGGTTCCTGAGACACAGCATGGAAGAGTCACAATATTCAGAAACGAGATCCAAGAATGAAGAAGGGGTATAATTACGGAATGAATACGAGCTGTGGCTAATACCCAAGGCATAAAAGAAGCATTTTCTACGGGATCCCGAAACCACCAGCCACCCCGACCTAATTCATGATGAGCCCACCAACTTCCTGGCATGATGCCCACGGTTAAAAACCACCGACATGTCAAGATCCAAATTCGAATCTGTTCCTGGTCCTGGTCAGATACCACTGTGTTCGCGCCGGCGCTCCAACAAAGAGGCGAAGTAGTGGTATCTTTCTGTTCATTACGAACGACACGCTTCGCCTGCTCCCCCCCCGTGTCCACTAGCGCTCCTGTCCAGAGCGAAGAGAAGGCGAAAAAGCGCCGCCAAAGCAGCATGAGCAGGCTTCTATTGCTACGCAACAAGAGAGCTGGATAGCATTTTGCGACCACATGTTTGAATTTTTTGGTAAAAAGCTCGCTTGTTATACGGGATCCGACGCATCCAGCAGAGCGAAGCAGCGTTCCCTTCTTTTCGGCGGCATCCTTCCGCATTGGCGGCGAGTGGAGTGCCACAATCCCATTCATCATTTTTGATCTACATAATCCAAATCCCATAGCACTGG
Source organism: Vigna unguiculata (assembly GCF_037176805.1). NCBI lineage: Eukaryota > Viridiplantae > Streptophyta > Magnoliopsida > Fabales > Fabaceae > Vigna > Vigna unguiculata. The sequence goes on along the minus strand of NW_028196693.1, from coordinate 19,217 downwards.
CGACGTCTCCGGCATAAATGCAAGGAGGATGTATAGCTGATATAGGATCTTGTGGAACAGGATTTGATTCTGCAAGCGGTTCGGTACGAACGAAGAAATTTCGAACAAAAGGATCGGAACTCGCTGATAGGAAAGGAGAGAAAAACAAAGCAATGCCAAGAGCTCCGTCAATCCGCTGTTCATCGATAGACGAAGCTCTCTCTTTATCATCTCGTGCCAGATGCAACAAAGGATGAGTCCTTCTTTTTCCTTCTCGCGAACCACGGGAGCGCCTAGCACCCAGAGGAGCTAAGCTAATTTTCCTTTCAGGGTAAAGCGGCGCATAAAAAAGGGCTGGCCCGTCAAACGTCCGGTTCCTTCGCGAACGAAGTTCAGAATCAACAAGGGTTCGTAGAACGAAGGGAGTGTACAACTGGGGCGCAGCCCCACTTTTTTGTTCGTAACGAGGGAGAGATAGAATGGAGTTCTTCACGAAGTTCGAGACAAAGTAATACAAAACTTCTCTATGGCCTCCTCGTTTTGAGACATTATGGCTTTGGGGTCGACCCCGGTAACAAAGAAGGAATCCATAAAAACGTGGGATCCGACACCATGATAAAATACTACCCTCATGATTAGACCATGTCCCTGAGATTTGATAAAAGAAAGGTGCATTAGCGGTTAATACGTTGTAATTGGATAAGTTATTAGGAATATGACGGAACGAAAGACCAAGGAAAGAAAGAAGAATGCACCAAAATGCAGGTGCTGCACCAAACGCTGGTGGTTGTTTCTTGTTGTAAGTGAATGCAACGAAAAGACCCGGAAATAACGATAAATGAAAGAATTCATAAATTATTGACATTTCGTGCTGTGCTCATTTCAAAATTTCTGCTTTGTCCCATCATCCGGTAACCACAGGACAGGATGATCCACAAGAAAGGTGGCAGGATTCGAACCTATGGCCGGCCCGCCCCTGACCTGCTGGGTTGGGTGGCCGGGTTAGCACCCCTCGTCGCCCCTGTACCCGAAACAGATGCGCTGCGCTACCCAGCGCGTAACCTTGTCTCCCCTACTCCTCTTCTGGTTATGCCATTACCAATCGCGGGTAACCCCCGGGCCGCCCCTGACCTAATAAGATAAGAACGATTATCCTTATTACCAAACAGCGATAGTTTCACGATCCCGACCAGCAACTTGTTGGGAGTAGGGGCATCCAAGCTTGCCCAACCTAGACATTGTAACTGAAAGTCCTGCCTACTTGTAGGCTTAGGGTAGTCCTCGAAAACCTTCTTCTTTTACTGGCTTGGGAAAGACCCGTAGGCTATGGATCCCACTAATGGAATGGGACTATAACCATACTTCCATGGTCTAGGTTCAAGGACAATCAAGATGGAGGCTTGGAGTATCTAAGGCTTCATGGACCCCATTTTTAGGGCTTTGAAGGACGGACTCGCTAGTGTCCCAAGGATTGACCGGTGACACTACTAACTGAATTGCCCTAATATATGTTTTTTTCCACAGGACTGAATCCATAGAAACCTTGGCTTAGTGCCATTACTGTAAGCGGCGGATGATTGGTATGCAGGATCGGTTGCAACGGTTTCACATGAATGTGAATCAAGAGATTGGCTTGAATTGAAAGGCTTTCCAACTAGCCATTGTACCTGAGATTGCGATAAGTCCTTCTTCTTTTGAGCTTGTTCTTGGTCCCGAGGGAAATGGGGTGACAAAGAGCAGCTTGCTTCTCCAATTGGATCATTGCTCGACTCGATGGGTAACTTCTAGTGGTTTGCCGGGGAAGCTCTTGTTTTTCTTTCAGGAGTTGGTTGGTGGCATGGACACCTAGCCTTTTCTTATTTTTAGTATTTGTTTGCTGGCACAGGTAGTAGATTCATTCTCCACTCCAGCAGTAGCAGATGTAGAATCTGAAAGGTGGGATTCCCGGTTGATTGGATGCTTCCGTTAGAGCTTCTTCCCCTCCTGTCATTTAAGGGCACCTAGCTTACAATCACTAGTGAAAGAGTGCCAATTGACCCAACTAGCGAATCTGTTTACAACCATTCCATCTTTTTCATTTCCGTGAATACCGCTCGAAAGCAGTCATTTTTCGGCTTGATAGCACTAGCACGATCCATCCATCTCCCTCCGGAGAGTGAGTAAGAGGTGGAAGGACTGTCGATAGCAGGTAGGGTAAACGGATATGGATGATAGTTGGGATCCCAGGTAGGAGAGCCAGCCATACATAGAAGACAAGGAAATCCCCTCTCTTCCTCCTTCCGTACCTCTTATGGACAAACCCTTCTTTGTACCTTCCTTTCAATCCAACGAAGGAATGCCGGAATACCATGAATCAGACTAAGGGAAGATCGATCACACCCTCAAAACCAATAACCATCGCTTACTGCCCTTTCACTTTGAAGTCTTATCCGGGTTCTTCCCTGTCCAGAGCCAAGCATCAAAGGAAGGATATCACCCTACGGTCTTGCTAGTTCTTCTTCAGCAGGTAAGTGAGCGGGCGGTGCAGCCTTAATCCTTAAGCCCTTGCTTGCTCCTTCAGCCTTGGAGCACCGCTTAATTGATGATAATGCCACCACCTTGCAACTAAGAGATGGGTAAAGTCATTATGTGAAGAGAGAGGGCTACTCTACTACGGAGTCTCTCACCCAAGAGTGGCATTAGTTACCCCAAAGGAAGTTGCTGAAGTCCCTACTTCAGTTCTTAGGTGACCTAATTACCTACTTCTGCCGGCGCTCAAAAGGGAGAGAGTCGTTCCAAGGCCTGTGGATCAGGTCCCGGGTTCAACCATACTGCGAATTCTCAAATGTTGGGTAAAGAGGAGCGCCCCACGTCGCTCTCACCATCTTCTTTGTTCTCTTTGCGCGCTTCACTTTATCTAAACTAAAAAGGGGTGAGTACGATATCTTTATAACAAAGGGAGTCCCGGTTCAATTCAATGATTTTTTACTTAGTTGCTCCCACAGATAGAATAACCCCATCATTGGGATGCCAGACGATGGGTTAAGCTCCTAAGATCGATGAAAGCTTTTATTTGAGGGTCGATAAGGATTTCAATTTCCCCTATAAGAGGATCCCTTGCGTGCTATGTCTACGGGTCTCTCAAATACAAGAAAATTAGATCAAGCAGGAACCCAGCACGGGAGTCTTATACTTTTCGACTTGGGAGATTGCATAAGGAGAGCACCCTTCTTCTACCTCGGTGATTGAAAGGGTTTGGGATCAACACGAAGGCTATTTTACGCACTGCTGAGTGTAAGCATCGACATTTGATAGAGGTCAGTCGGGCCCCGGCCTTATTATTTTAAAAGTCAAGCAGGTATACCTGCTAAATATTGGCTTGAAGCTCTCCATTTTTGCAGTCTATGCCATGAAGAAGTTGCCAAGCCGTACAATTGGATATAGGTATAGGTATAGGGATATTTTGACTATATTTGGCTCCTTGCCTTTCCCAGTCAAGTAGTCCACCATCCCCATACTTTTTTATTGACAAGAGTGCAGACCGCAAGAGAATTGCTTCCATCGAGCTAGTAGTTATCTGAAGCGAAGGAATCTCATTCAAGGCTCCAAGACCCCTGACTCTGACTACTGTGTGAAACTTGGCTAACCTCCGACATAGTTCTAGACCAGTCTAAACTACTCCAAACAGAAGGATAAAGAAAATCACCACAACGCAACAAAAAAAGGCCTCTTCTCTTTATTACCCTAGCCTCTAGTGAGTTAGAGACAAGGACTATTCCCACTAATGAAATGAATCATCCAAAAGGAAGTACATAAATCCCTTTAGGATAAGGAATTACCGGTATGGGATGCGGAATAACCATATGAACCGTATTCCTCTCCTGCTTGACTCTAACAAGGGAATCCCCGCATCAAAGCCTTCTTGTTTACCGATCTGCGTAAAAGCTTTATGTTTGAGTACTGGCCTTCCTCTCGCTCTTCTTAAACTACCCGTCCGATCGCTTTCAGGAAAGGAGCATTGCCTAATATGTTATGTGGATTTGCCGAGATGCCCAACATTCCTGACTGATGGTCTTCCCAAAGATGTACTTTCGGTGTCAAGAAAAGATCCTGCTAAAACCAGAATCGGGGGATCCGCTCAATGGTCTATTTTAGATACCGTGCCCAATTCTAAGAAATGGAAGAAGTTGCTTGACCTTATCCTTGTGACCTACGAGCCAAGAATGAATAAAGAAAAAAAGAAAGGAGACCAAGATGGGCACACTCACTTCAGGTACGCAGTAACTTGCTCGGGACAATGGGAAATTAGTCTCATAGTTGCCTGTTTAGATTCCCGATTATTAGTAAGGCAAGCGGTAAACGTTCTATGCTAAGGCCGATTTCGCTACTGAAATTCCAGAGTATAGGCTACTCAATGAGAAGGAGACCTGCATAACCTTGTAATTGCCATTACAACTCTACTGTAACAGAAGTCGAAAGGATAAAAGAAAGATACCCGGGCATGAGAAAGTAAGACTGAGGAACAGACGTATAAACAGAACAGCCAGATAGCGGGAAGAAAAGATAAGCTCCAATGGACATTAGAATAAGAATACGCGGGCTTTCCCGCTTGAGTCGAGGAGGCTTGTTTCCGTACCCAGAACCGGTTAGTCCTTACCAACTGAAAGAACTAGTCTTGATGCCGAAAATCCCATCTTTTTTTGTAATTAAAGTGAACCTATAACTTTCTACCTTAGTGCCGCTGTTGGAACTGCAGATTCTTTATGACTGGACGGGTACGACCTCTTGCTTCTCAATGTCATGGAATGGATAGGTGATGTTTCCAACCGGGAAAGACGAAAAAGAAAAAAGAAATGAAATAAGAGCGGGTGAAGGAGTTCAGTTAGAGATCTGTTTCTAGACCTTGAAGTCACTTCCGGGATTAGCTTGATTTGGGCTAGGAAATCCTTTGATTTGTAGCATATTACGTGAAACCTATACTCTTCTGGTTAGTTTCTTCCGCATCCTCACCATCTAATTCAAACTCATTTCCGACTGCTGCAACCTTTGCCGGGCGGGAAAGAAGAAGGAATTGAATCCAAACCCCTAACTCGAGAAAAATTATTCATCTGCACCTGAGACAAGTAACGGATATCCCACTCCGGTAAGCTAGCAAATAATATAGAAGATTCGAATTTTTTAAAGTTCTTTTTAAAACTCAGAAAGTTCTCTTCGATTCGAGTCGAGTGCATAAGCCGCTTTCCCTTTAGGAATCTTGTCTCAAGCCATTGATCTTAGCTTTGGCCCTCTCTGGAAAGGAAAATCTGAAAGCTTCCCTATTTTTTCTGCCTCTCCAGTTCAACAACTGGATTCTTTCTTCTGGTTTACCAAGATCTTAGTCATTTCACCTCTGTACTTTGATTAAGAGTTCAAAAGGCAAGGATTAGGTTTTTTTTGTGAATAGGTCCCTTAAACTAACCTATCCATGGGATAAACCCTCTGAGTTTCTTTCCTAGTCCTGATTGAAAGAAAAGATTTGTGAGATCGATAGAGACAACGAGGCCAAGGGAAGAGAGCCATTCTTTCTAAGAGAACGGGAATACGGAATGGACCGACAGATAGAGACAAAAGAGCAACTACAGTAGCGACAGATTCCTCCTCTACCCTCTTCTGCTCCTTCGATGAACTCGGCTATTGCTGAAAGTTCACTTCAATAAATAAGACTGTGAAAGACTTCTCGATTCACTAGCACAGCGCTTCTTCCGCTTTTTTCTGACCTTGAGTTGAGGAAACTGGCTAGGACAAACTCTCCTTCATTCAAATGAAAGGATGGGAAATGAAAAAGGAATAGAAGTAGGCAAAGAAGCTCTTAGCAAGAAGGAAAGGCTTCCAGTTGCTATTGAATCCGGAATAAGGCAATCCTTATTAGAATATGCCAACATAAGCATAAGACAGCAAAGTGGATGCATCGAAGAATGCCCTCTTAGAAGGAAGAATTGGATGTGCGCAGAGGATTCATCTTTCAACAGCATTTCCGACATTCACCATCAAAAGGAGGATCTGACACTAGCACTAGGATCTGTCTATGCTTGGACTGATTGGACGAGCATCCGCTTTTCGACATACCGAGACTTCTTATTCCTCAGCGAGCCTGATTCCGCATGGGCAACAAGGAAAGGCAATGAAATTGTTTAGATATCCCCGTCAAAGCAAGGAGCTGTTAGCTATATGTCTGCCTCTTCGGGACAGTTAACTTCTTTTCTTTTTCCAGCCTTTGAGGGGAGCCTCGCCTCATAGTATAGGGTAGTTGGAATGTCTTTGCAATAAGAGTGGAGAATCAGCTGTTATAGGCTGCAATAAATAATATATTAGGAATCTCTGTCTCTATGTCATCAAACGGTTTGATCAATTGAATTCTAAGAGCAGGGGGCATCCATAGTAGGAAGAGGACAAGGAAGTGATTGATCGGAGTTTGCCAGGCCAGGAGTTGAAGAAGGAGCTAGCATTTCTTCAGTGATCAATCTCGTTCCAACAATTGTTCTGACTCGTTTAGGTCAACTCGTCAATCCGTATCTAATAGCCGCCGAAAGCCAAAGCTTCACTCCAGGTCGAAATCACTGCCTTTCGATCAATCCTTTAGATTCTGATGGCATCAACATGACATTAGACTTTTTCCTTAGAGAAGCGGGTGAAAGGCGGCAGGCAAAGCCATAAGAGAGAGTCCTTCTTCCACGAATAGCGATTCCTATTCTGATAGCTAGGAGAGAAGAAGAGGGGCAACCTATATAAAGATTAAGGCGGATATTCTCTGCTGTTCTTGATGTCTATGAAAGTGTCTTCTCTTTGTAGTTTGGAGAGCAGGATGGCACAATGGGAGGTTCAGGAATCAAAGCCTTTGCCTTTCTCCTTGTTGTTAACTGTAGGGTAGTCGAAGATTTGTAGAATGCGTTAGAAGGCATTAAGGGTTATAAAGGAGAAAGCGGACTCACTTCACGAGCTGTAAGCCCAGGGAAGCTCTTTCACCTTCTTAATAGATCAACTAACCTGGACCCCGTAGCTCACCTTTCAGTCGAGGAAGTCGGATCTACTATATATATAGTCTATCCTTCCCACCACCCGCCTTTCTGGCAATATCTCCGCAAGAGCTTCTCCCTATTAGATATATATTCCTATAGAAAGAAGCTAATCCTGATACAAGATCCGAGCATGCGGGTCCTTTGGCTGGCTCTTTAGGATGGTTTAGCTATAGGAGACCGAGGTAGCCGTTGTTCCATCATCAAGGGCAAGTCTTCCTCATGGAAAGAGCATGAGCGTAGAACAAGGATGAATCCATAGAAAGAAGCCAAGATAAGATAAACTCAGAGCATAACAGAGTGCAAACCCACTCGAGAGAGCCTAAGAAAGAGCTGAAAAGAGGCAGCCCTAGTGAAGACCTTTCATGGATGCCTACTCAACAAATTCTTAGAGTTCCCACTATCGGCTAAGCGGAAGGAAGTGAAGAAAGAAAAACGGACTGGACCAGCGGGAAAGGGTGATCGATCATAAGGAAGGCTTACGTCTTCATCTCTTGCTTCCAAGTGAGAGTCAGGAGGAAGAAAAAGACCAAGCAAGGGTTAAGATTCGTTCTCACAGAGAATTAGGGAGAAGAAGACCGTAGGACTCTGAAGTCAGGGATATGAGGCTCGGTCTACAGGCCTTACGTCAAAGCCCGGGAACAGATGGGAAGTGCACCAACGCTCGGATATGAATTGGAACCCCCTCCGAAATTCGGTTCATACTCAAATAGATTCCCAATCCCATTCCACAATCTACGCTACGGGTCAGGGAGGCTAACCATATGAGGAGCCCCACCACTAGGACTTGTTCAAGCAACAAGTTGGTATGGCCCATTTCATACCTAATCCCATGGACATATCTGATCATTGAATGGGGGCCCTCCACAGGGATAGATACCCGAGTTAGGTATCAGTCCCACCTACCGATCATTAGTACAACGACCTGTCATATCATATACCCCAGACGGCCTGATCAGATGTTTCGGTACCAATGCAGTTAGTCTAATGCATTCTGGACTGGATATGGCCCACCTATCTTTCGAGGTCACTAGTTTACACTTTCACCAACCTTTCCCATATCCGTTTTTTATGAGCAAGGGATAAAGGCCAGACAGTAATCAAGCTACTTACAATTGGATAGTACCCCTTCCATCGGAGGACTGGGTGGAGAGTGACAAATATGAGAAAAGCCTACTTACTAGCCTCCGTGAGAGGATACCACTTTGGTAGATGCTAGGGATTGGTGAGTTAGGGCAGCGAGGGATGGTGTGACATGTCTGGTCATCGCATCGATGAGAACGATGGCCGATGATATCCGAGGAGATTAGGCACCGTCGGCTTTTTTTACCTCAAAGTAAACTCGTGCTTTTCGTCGTCCTTCCCTATCTAGAGCTGGAACTTGACTAGAAAAAGACTTTTTTTGATCCCATACTGACTTGTCTTCCTGTTGGTGGTTGTGAAAGTTCAGATTTCGAGCTTAAACAGCGGAGAAGCGGATAACCTTCTATTTTTTGGGGAGTCTTTCAGGATCGATTCAAAAGGCCAGTGAAAGTACGCGGACGGATAAATCCAACAAAACCACACCGTACCGGGCCAGTAGACCTTCTTTCTCTTCTCTGAAAGGCTGTCTCCTGCCCCCAACTAGCGAGCGGCTATAACCGATGGGCGCATGGCGACCACTACTCTACCCGAAAACTAGGGTTAAGTGGGGAACCTTCTCATCGTGTTAAGCTTGCGAGCCTGTCTGTAATAGGCCCAAGCGTCTCTTGTGCTTAATCTCGAGTCTATTCCAGTGAGAAGCTTCGCAATACCCTAACACTCCATAGGCGAAAGAAATCAATAAGGATAGATATATAGATTACGCACATAGTGGTCTGGGCATTGATTTCATGTAGTGCGTACCACCGGCGGAAAGTGATTCGCTTAACACACTTGTTCGCTTGAATACAGTAGGTAGGGAAGGACAGGATATTCCTCGTCGGTTCTATTCGGTGGTGGTGGCTTAGCTTTGAATTTCTTTCCACTCATTTTGGCTTTTTCCTTTTCTTATTCATGCTTGCTCCACTAGCCTCAAACTCCATTCCAATTTCGAATCGACCCATTAATTAGAGAAAGAAGGCTTTTCTGCTTAGCAGAACCCGATTCTCCGCTCAAAACATCTGATCTTCCGACTTAAACAACCGATTCCATTTCTATCCTTTTTTTTCTATGATCAATTCAATAAAGACTTCCTTCTCAACTGACAACCCCACCCGATGGGCCTGTTCATCAGCGATATTCTTTGTAGGGCTTTCGGCTGCCTTCCTTTATTTTTGGGCTAAGGCTAGCTTTCCTAAGTAAGTTCCAGAGTGCATGAGTGAATCTTGATCTGTATTCAAGGTATGCCCTTTCTAGTTCTGTTAGAATATTGACTTCGGTTAAGCTGAGGTTAGCGAAGTCAATCCTTTGCTTGGGTCCTAGGAGGTCGGAGATAAGAGCGCTGTGTTTAAGTCGTCTGGCCGTAATACTTTCTCTGCGCCAGTAAGAGTAAGAGCTTGAGAAGAAGGGAAAGAGGAAGAAGTATTCAAATAATTCACTCCTTTCCCGAAAGCTTGACTTTCTTCTTTCTTTATATACTTAATAAGACAATACTATAAAAAAAAGACTTGGACGAGATCAGATTGAGAACTATGAATAGTAGGAATAGTCTAAAGCAGTGGTTAACTAGAAGAAGAGTCAAAGACTTTTTCCTAGCCGCTGATGGAGACAATGTGGGACCTCGTGCTCAGCCGGTTGCTCTTTTAGATAAACCTCATTTCCGGAACATTGCCTCGGTAGAAGCAAACCCAACTAATACGCAAGCCCATCTCCCGATACAATCAAATCAAAGCAAAGCAAAAGTGCCTTGCGGCTGTCGCGCCTCTCTCTCTGTCTCTGTACCTTGTGTTTGTCCTTGTTGTTTAAGATTACTAGGGGTCTTTCTATTCCTTCCTCCGATCACAGACTTTGTTTGATCAAATTCCCCGGGGCTCCCCTCGAACTGATATCCAAAGATTCCCTGTAACAGGATGGTTTGAAATGATGGTTTATTACAGGTTCTGGTGACATGAATAGGATGAGCCGGAACATGGATAACGTAGTGGTTCGAGCCGGTCGAGAGTACGAGATTACTGACCGAAGACTCTTCCATTGAGATGGGCCGAAGCCCTGCTAGCGAAGGAATGCATCCAACAGTGTTCTGTCTCATTGGTCCTCTCATGCCATAATTTGCTCATAAATCCACTTTGTTCTCCCGGAAATAACTTTCATTATAATACATGACTTATGTGACTTCGATCTGATACCTCTCGATTCAGATAGGAAATGCGCATTTGTCTCATTTTGACTCTCCCCATCTCGAATTCTACTAATTGGATATGGGACTGGTTGTGAAGGGAAGCTTTGTGGGAGAAAGGAGGAAAAGGTCAGGCTAGTCAAGGCTTTACTCAAACATATGGGATAGATTAAGAGGAAGCCTTTGCCCCGGTAGCCAAGATGAAGTCTGTTCGTCTCCTGCTCTCTATTGCTGCGAATCGAGATTGGCCTCTGTTCCAATTAGATGTTCAAAATGCCTTCCTGAACGGGGACCTCAAGGAATAAGTTTACATGAGTCCTCCACCCGGTTGTGTAAGGGGGGGGGGGAGAACAAGAGAGGTCAACTGGAGTGGAAGCCAAACGACGGGGCCGATAATCTGTGATCGATCCGAAGAACCACTGCCAGATACGATTCTGCTCCCCCTTCGTACTACCAATGCGATTCTTGCCCGGCTTTCTTTCGGCTTAAGAAGGCTGCGGTGAGAATGAGGATCACTTCGGAACTCTAGGAAAATGGGCGTTTTAGGGCGGGATCTAAAAGTTCTCCAACGTGTTGCGGAGCCTTCGGCCGTGAGAGGGTCTGTCTTTTGGCTTCCTCAGGGCCGTGTGAAGCTTAGCTTGCTTTAGCAGCCACGTGATGATTCAAGATTCGTGGTAGGCGTAGGAGCTGGGCGAAGCGGTAGCGAAGCTCAGGTGGTGATGCAAGTGCGCGGTGAGCGTAGTAGCCCCCTCGGGCATGCTCTTTGTACAACCAAGCGAAGAGCTAGTGAGGGCCGGAAATATCGTATGTAGTGTAGAATCGGATCTGACTTTACTAGGATTGGAACAAGCGAGGAACGAGTGACCACAAGCTCCGCTTAAGCGCTCGACATTTAGCTTAAAACATGTTCATCATGTGGCCGAGCGAAGCGCACCTGCGTGAAGCAGCCTAGCATCACTTTAGATAGGAGCAGAATGGATGACTTACAACTGAAAGTTCTTCGGATCGATATATCGTACGACGTAATGGAGATCTTGGTCTAGGTCCGGTGGTTCGCAGAATTCGGGACCTAACGATGTTCGATTCGTCACATGAACGGGAGCGGACGATTCCCTCGTCTCTCCCTTTTTCGGGGAATGGCTGCAATCACAAGCAAGTGATTGAATGAGTGGGGGGAAAGCACATGCGGGATAAGCAGGTCTTTCAGGAGACGGTCTAGAAAGAAAAGAGAACTCTCAACAAGCTGGAACTAATCAAGATCAATAGGAAGAGGAGTTAGCTAGAAATTCATTTTTTGACAAAGTTCATGCCACGACGATCTATATGGAAGGGCTGTTTTGTTGATGCATTCCTGTTGAAGTTGAAAAAGAGACAAACACTCATGTTTCAGCTCCCGGATCTGCTTGGATTCTCGTAGAATAAGAGGAGCCGTCTTAGGAAATGACTGAACTTAAAAGACAGATGCCACCGCTGCGAGGCGAGGGAGTAACTTGTCTGATCTTGCGGTGCACTCACTCCCGTTACGAGAATGAAATGACGCCCCAGCTCGACTCGAGACCAAGACTCCTTACAACACAACTCGCACCAATAGCGGCACTGAGCGGCCGGAGATTGATTGAAAAGGCAGCCGCCCCTCCCCCCGCCTACCTACTCGTGCTCGTAGCTCGATCGGAGGTTAAGAGTGTGGTCCGGCGGAAAAACAGAAGTCGTCCGTATCAAGTGATACGTTAATTGCTCAGTAGTGCTTCGCCACTACCGTTGCTGGCGGAAATAGCTTAATGGTAGAGCATAGCCTTGCCAAGGCTGAGGTTGAGGGTTCAAGTCCCTCCTTCCGCTCTTGGCTTCGTCCGTCGTTTAGTGGTAACGAGTAGAGTAGGCATCGCCTCTCGATCCAATCCGTCTTTCCCTGGCCTCCCCACCACACTCTTGATACGAAAGAAACCTCCCGCCATAGAATAGAGAAGAAAGAGATAAAAAGTCTGGGTCCCCTCGATCACCCTTCCCTTGAACCTGAACTGGTCGAGAGAGATGAACCCGCACCACATTTGATAACCTTCGAACCGAAACCCCCAACTCTCCATGGAATTCCAGAACCTAAACAACTCAATTGAGAGCTCCGTGACCGGTTCAATTCAAGGGAAGGTCCACCAATAATGGAAAGGCCATCCCCCTCCCTATCCGTTTCTTGATCCCTCATTCCACGAATTCGTTGTTACTGATTCATTCAAGGACTGAAAGCTTTTCGTTTTATGAAAAGGCATAGACTCCCCACTTCTTTGTCTTATTAGCGCAGGTCTTCGTCAATGATGAAAGCCGCTTAACTGAAGACTCGAGTTGAGAAAGAGGGCTAGGCCAAGGATAGGAGGGCTTTCAGGGACTGGGACGGGTGGATTCTAGAGCTAGGGGCGGATCAGAGGTTTGTCCATTGGGATTGGGCATGGACGAGCGGGCCAGCAAAATGAAAAAAAAACTTATCCCATCGCATCATTAACCGGTGTAGGATTCAAGATCAGGTCCAGGATTCGAGTCAAATCGACCTTCCCTCTCATCTCAGGGTGAGGCAAGGTAGCTTGCTCAAATGTTCGTTGTTCAATATCTCGGCAGCTCAAGAAGGAAGTTGGACTAGCTGCTCCCATTCCTAAAAGCCCGGAGTGGATTCTAGGGGAAGGGCGGAGCCTCACCTTGCAGTAGGAAGGTCTTCGTTGCTGGGACGGGTTCAAACTGGACTGAAGGGAGGAGGAATGAAAGACTCCGATCTTACTGGGGATTCATCACTGGCTAGGGCGAATCAAAGCATGGGCATCTGCAAGTAAGAGGGAACAGTAGATCGTCGATTGAAGAGCCAGGTCAGTCAACTTCTATTGGGACTTCTATTGATTCGACTAGAGGGACTCCTAGCAACTTGTATGACGGGGCCCCATGGAGATGCAGGAGCCGGATCGACCCATAAATAAATGATAGGCCAGAGGGATGGGCTCATTCGACTAATTAGTGATCCCAGGCCCTACCTAACAAAGAGATGTCCCTAAACTATCAATAAAAAAAAGAAGAGGGGATCGGAAAGCTCGGGCAGGAGTAGGACATTCCATCAAAATCTTTCTGATCCGCTAGCTGTCACTCCTTGCCCTATTCGGTCAAGCAGCTTCACTCCTCTCAAATCCTATTTTTTCATCGACAGGTAGGGTGAATTCTAAGGTTCCTTATTCCGGTTGTTAAGTAAGCGGAAGAAGAGGGAGAAAGAATGGGCACAGCCCCACGCCCGCGTTTTCGACCCGAAAGGAATTGAAAATGAAACAAGAATCTGTGTTAACTATCTATGGAGCGGAGTGACTATCCTTAATCCCCTCTTCCCTATCTCCCCCTTGCCTTTTTTTATTTTTCTCGCCGGCAGATAGTTGACTTGCTTACTCTAACAAGTAAGGATAATCCATTTCTTTTTTTGTATTGTTTATTATGATTTTTCTGTAGTTCAAGGGCACTCTTCCTAATCCGAGTTTAAGATGGAATAAGACCCAGACGTAGAGTCCCGTCGGCCGGTAAGGGATTTTTTCTATTGATTTTTTATTCCCTTCAGTCCTTACCTTTAAGGGATTCTTATCTTTCCCCACGAGGTCTTCAAGCCAGATGGAGTAGTGCATCTCTGTCTTGAAAGCCCGCCCTACAGATAGGAGTTACTATCTCTACTGCCTATCCAACCCGAAGATTCTTATTCATGGTGGAGTGCTTCGAGTAGGATCCGACCCCATCCCAGCAGTCAAACTCCTTCCTGACCCGGCTCACCTGCCTCTGAAGCTGGAATGCCTTTCTTTTATAGAGGAGGCTACCCGAGGAATCGATAAGTTTGAAGTGGGATGTGGAATGTGATTGGTGATGGATGGTGGTTATGAAAGAAGTTCTGCATCAGATGATGAG
>NW_028196693.1:0-2500 GCF_037176805.1 Vigna unguiculata | reverse complement strand
CTTTCAATGAAATGTTCATCTTCCCGCGTGAGGGTGATCAGCGTTCTCGTTCACGAAGCCAACCGAGTAGCTCATGGGAAGGAGCATGTGAGGGAGAAGGACCAAACTTCGTCTCTTCGAACGGAGCCCAGGTTTCCTTTTTGATACTATGGAACACCTCCTCATCAACATACGTTTCCCGAAGAACCATTCATTTCATGAAAAACCTGCGCTTGTTAGCAGCTGAATCACTCTCTCCTCTCGTAGTGGGCCTCTTTTCTTTCCCCCGCTGGCATGAGGAAAGGGTCCATTCCACTAGCTCTTATTGTGAAAATAAAATTTTGGGTGCGCTTTCCCTTTGAATGAGTAGATCTTCCAGCCCCCGTGCCTACCTTTACTCAATGCTCCTGAAGTCCGAAAAGGAGACTGAGTGGACAGGGGGCAGGGAAGTTCAGTTACAGAAATGGTAGTCGTGGACTGGTACCGCAGTACTGCCTACTTTTGGTAATCCTTATTGTGATCCCTAACTCTGGGCTAAGATAGTCTCTAAAGTGCTAGCGTGACGGGAGAGCAAATAGCAATGAACCTTATCTAAAGTATTAGTTCCCTCCTACCAATAACTTTTTTTTAAGTTCTCTATGCGGGGAAAAGGCTACCGATAGGCGGATTGACGCATCTGAGCAGGCAGGGGATACTTAGTGCTTGGAATATGAATGCTATGAGGCTTGGGCGAGAGAGCAGGTCTAGGAGGCCCAGATATTGCATCATGTGAAAGCAGCGAAAAGACCCATAAGAGCTGTAAACAAGTGAGATAGGCACGAAAGGGGGGCATTCTGGGGATGTCTTTCATCAGCCAGCACCTTCAACAGCCAGTAGGACAGATGCCGAGACGGATTCCCCCAGATTCAAGATAGGGTACGCCCGATGACCAGGCAGGGCAGCCCCCTTGGTTGTGAATCCCATAGGTCTAGAGCACGATCACGTGAAGAAGAACATACCACCGGTTGATTCACTTGTCTGATTCGGTATGTAGGCACAGAGAAAGTGTTCCAGCTTGAGCCAAGAGAGTCTCAACCTTCTATGTAGTACATCCACAACTTCTCAGCTCTTTCATTGCAACTCACCACCCAACAATGGCCACCCTCCCTAGGTTTAAGATAATAGGGCTTGATGCCTAGCGGCTTCCTTTGACGGGTTGTCTACCGATCTCACCGGTTCACTCCCTTGAGGAATGTTCCTCGAGTCGTGATGCTTTGATTGTCGTCTTTCGAATGAAGGAGATTAATAGATTATTCTTTTGAAACATATTCTTTTGCGCAGCATTAGTCTTTTCTTTTCAGACTGCTGTTCAAATCTCTTTTCAGCTTCTGCCTAAAGAAAATGGTCAGATCAATCATAGTTAAAGGAGGAGTTTCACGGGAGAGAGTGGTTGTCAAAGACTCAAACGACTTCAGCAGACTTCCCGGTCACTAATCACGATCAGTCATTTTGACTCTCACTGCTAAAAATTATTGGAGAATCTTCTCCATCTTGTCTAAGTGCTGAGACACGCTCGTCCCCTCTTGCATCTTGCTTGGAAAAAACCGTTGCCGAAGAAACTTCATGTTTACCATTGTCACTGACTCATACATTCTCTGTGGAGTCTCCCAGATTTCTCATGCAGACTGAATGTCTCCCACTGAAACTAGTACCTTATCCTTGACCACCATTAGCACAGCTTCGAAGAACCTCTTTTTTTTACTGTCCACAACTATAGATGTGTTCATTTCTTTTTTTTTGGCTACAACGGGTACGCTCTCTATAAGATTTGCTCGGGGCTGTTCACTTTCACTTGGTCGCCTGGTATCTTTGAAACCTCTTTGCTTGCGGAGGCAGGAGTGCGTCTGAGAGAGCGCTTCGCGAAAGAATCGTGTGGCGCGGTGAAAGGTTTACCGTTGGGGTTTCCGGCCCCCTGGTCTTCACCTAATTGTGGAAGAGGGGAGGTGCATTGAGTATAAACTCTCTCTCGCGCCTTTAGCTTGTTCCTGTTCGTCTATTCGGGACGGGGCAGGCAGCCCACATACATGAAGAGAAGAAGAGAGGAGAGGGGGTTCCCTGAGATTAAGGTGTCAAGGCGGTCGAAGAAGGCCACAAGTGGAAGCAACCGATGCTTTGGTCATTCAGTTGACTCCGCCAGTCCGTGCTTGCTGTCATGCTGGCGCAGGGCTTTCGGCCTTACCTACTATTGGATTTGAACCAATGACTCTCGCCGTATGAAAGCGATACTCTAACCGCTGAGTCAAGTAGGTCAAGCTGAGTCAAGTCAGATAAAATAGACCCCTATCAGAGAAAGCGTTATCACTATACGAGAGATCGGCCTATTCACTCAGCTAGGGAATAAGACTAACCTAATTTCCCTATTCACTGAACCCAAGACTAAGGGCAAAGATAACTTCCTTTGCCCCCTTCCTTCAACTTATAGGATGGAACCCGGACTCCTAACTAAACCCTCTTCCTTCCGATTGATTGTCTCGATTTCACT
>NW_028196692.1:210000-212500 GCF_037176805.1 Vigna unguiculata | reverse complement strand
GGAGGGTTTTGCACATGGCCAATGTTGGCGGTGCACCGCGGCATAGCTAGAAGGCTTGTTGGGGAGTTTTGTGAAAAAATGAAATTCGTGGTTTTTGAGATGTGAGGGTTGGAAAGGCCTCCAAATGTCCCCAAATGAATACCATGAAATTCTTGGTGCACGAAAGTTTTGAGTTCGGAGGGTTTTGCACATGGCCAATGTTGGCGGTGCACCGCGGCATAGCTAGAAGGCTTGGTGGGGAGTTTTGTGAAAAAATGAAATTCGTGGTTTTTGAGATGTGAGGGTTGGAAAGGCCTCCAAATGTCCCCAAATGAGTACTGTAAAAGTGTTGGTGCACAAAAGTTTTGAATTGGATGCATTTTGCACTTGGCCAAGTTGGTCGGTGCACCGCGACTAGATAGCTTGGTGCCAAAATTTGTCAAATTTAAGACCTTGGCCAAACTGAATGAAATTTTGTGGGAGGTTCCTGATATTGTTTAGTGGTGGACTGGAAAAAATGAGGTCGAAATTCGAAGTCTACATGTGCTTTTCTATTTTTCCCGATTTTACACATACCCGGTAAGTAAAAAAAATAAAAAAAATAGTTCCCCTTGGAGAAAAAATTATGAAATTTGGTGAGCAAGGAGATACCATTATTCTACGAATTACTGCAAAAAATCGCATCAAAATTCGAAGTGTAGCCCGAGATATGGACTTATGTCTGCTCAAAAAAAGTGTATCTACTTGTACAATTTGCCTTTTGCATATTAACCTCTTATAGGGGGGGAGTGCTCCTTGAGCCGGCCAGCTCCCACACTGGCAGGTTTTAAAGGGAGCTTGATGAGGCCTCCCCCCTCACGTGGTGCGTGCGTTAGCATGTTTATCATGGCACAACTAGCCTCTTCATAGTTGTTGAGCTTTATTAATACCAACACACGGTCGTCACTGATCGTTGGTTAGCTCGGCAGCTAGTCCCTCGGATATTGTGGAAAGTTATTTTCATGCCTAGCGATGCTTGACCATGCGTCACTTGATGTTTCCATTTGCTTGCTTGCCCATGGTAGGTGGGGGGTGGACCGTCTTGTGGTGTGGTGTCTTGCGAACGTGAGGGTGTGTGAGTTGTAATCGAGATGCACTTGCTGGCTGGCTCCATGCCTTGCGTATCGAACGGTCAAGCATGCATCTCTTCCATTTTCACCCGTTGCCCTTGGGTGATATTTGGTTGATCAGTCCCTGTGTTGCCTACCCACTAGACGGTACGTCTGTGGTTGCTTCGAATTCTATCTTTCCATCACGAAGAGGTGTTGGAGGATCCTAATGTCACGCACGTGTTCCATCTAGTGAAACATCTCAGTGATGCACGTGTTGTGGCTAGTTCTTTTGGATGCGGTGCATTATATGAACTCGGGTTTACTTTAGCGACCCAGTTAACATAATTCGGTTGTGTCCCTTGATTGAGACGTTGTCCTTGAACTTGTTGTGAGCAATATCGTTCTTCCACAAACCCGTCGTCTTGAGTGCGATGGAAGGCAAATAAGATGTGCTTTGGCATGTCATGCACGTACTCGATTGCGGGAAGTGTGAGAAAGTGTTGTTGACAACCCGTGGGAAATGGAATGTGGCAAATCGTGATGAGCTCTTCGTGGATCTGCGAAGAAGACGACCTTTGGGCCTGTTGGAAACGAGGGAGGCGATGTTGAACTGCGAAGAAGATGGACTTTTGGGTTGTTTGAATCAATGGGAGGCCACGCGAGAACTCCGAATACTATGGACTCTTGGGTTGTTGGAAGCAACGGAGGCCCCGCTAGAACTCCGAATACTACGGACTCTTGGGTTGTTGGAAGCAAGGGGAGGCCCCGCTAGAACTCCGAATACTATGGACTCTTGGGTTGTTGGAAGCAAGGGGAGGTCCCGCTAGAACTCCGAATACTACGGACTCTTGGGTTGTTGGAAGCAAGGGGAGGCCCCGCTAGAACTCCGAATACTATGACTCTTGGGGTTGTTGGAAGCAAGGGGAGGCCCCGCTAGAACTCCGAATACTATGGACTCTTGGGTTGTTGGCAACGACAACTTGGGGGGATGACACTGGAAAAGAGTGAACTAGGCCAAACTGCGAACAAGGCAACTTGGGGGGATGACACTGGAAAAGAGTGAACTAGGCCAAACTGCGAACAAGGCAACTTGGGGGGATGATGCTGGAAAAGAGTGAACTAGACCGAACTGCGAACAGGCAACTTGGGGGGATGACGCTGGAAAAGAGTGAACTAGGCCGAACTGCGAACAAGACAACTTGGGGGGATGATGCTGGAAAAGAGTGAACTAGGCCGAACTGCGCCCAAGGCAACTTGGGGGGATGACGCTGGAAAAGAGTGAACTTGGCCAAACTGCGAGGAGGGCAACTTAGAGGAAAGTTGGAAACGAGGGAGACTTAGCCGAACTGCGAAGAAGGCAGGTTTTTGGGAAGTTGGAATCGACTGAAGCGAATACTGAACTCCAAATACGACCGACCTTTTGGTTGTTG
>NW_028196692.1:177500-180000 GCF_037176805.1 Vigna unguiculata | reverse complement strand
TGAGTTCGGAGGGTTTTGCACATGGCCAATGTTGGCGGTGCACCGCGGCATAGCTAGAAGGCTTGGTGGGGAGTTTTGTGAAAAAATGAAATTCGTGGTTTTTGAGATGTGAGGGTTGGAAAGGCCTCCAAATGTCCCCAAATGAATACCATGAAATTCTTGGTGCACGAAAGTTTTGAGTTCGGAGGGTTTTGCACATGGCCAATGTTGGCGGTGCACCGCGGCATAGCTAGAAGGCTTGGTGGGGAGTTTTGTGAAAAAATGAAATTCGTGGTTTTTGAGATGTGAGGGTTGGAAAGGCCTCCAAATGTCCCCAAATGAGTACTGTAAAAGTGTTGGTGCACAAAAGTTTTGAATTGGATGCATTTTGCACTTGGCCAAGTTGGTCGGTGCACCGCGACTAGATAGCTTGGTGCCAAAATTTGTCAAATTTAAGACCTTGGCCAAACTGAATGAAATTTTGTGGGGAGGTTCCTGATATTGTTTAGTGGTGGACTGGAAAAAATGAGGTCGAAATTCGAAGTCTACATGTGCTTTTCTATTTTTCCCGATTTTACACATACCCGGTAAGTAAAAAAAATAAAAAAAAATAGTTCCCCTTGGAGAAAAATTATGAAATTTGGTGAGCAAGGAGATACCATTATTCTACGAATTACTGCAAAAAATCGCATCAAAATTCGAAGTGTAGCCCGAGATATGGACTTATGTCTGCTCAAAAAAAGTGTATCTACTTGTACAATTTTGCCTTTTGCATATTAACCTCTTATAGGGGGGGAGTGCTCCTTGAGCCGGCCAGCTCCACACTGGCAGGTTTTAAAGGGAGCTTGATGAGGCCTCCCCCCTCACGTGGTGCGTGCGTTAGCATGTTTATCATGGCACAACTAGCCTCTTCATAGTTGTTGAGCTTTATTAATACCAACACACGGTCGTCACTGATCGTTGGTTAGCTCGGCAGCTAGTCCCTCGGATATTGTGGAAAGTTATTTTCATGCCTAGCGATGCTTGACCATGCGTCACTTGATGTTTCCATTTGCTTGCTTGCCCATGGTAGGTGGGGGGTGGACCGTCTTGTGGTGTGGTGTCTTGCGAACGTGAGGGTGTGTGAGTTGTAATCGAGATGCACTTGCTGGCTGGCTCCATGCCTTGCGTATCGAACGGTCAAGCATGCATCTCTTCCATTTTCACCCGTTGCCTTGGGTGATATTGGTTGATCAGTCCCTGTGTTGCCTACCCACTAGACGGTACTTCTGTGGTTGCTTCGAATTCTATCTTTCCATCACGAAGAGGTGTTGGAGGATCCTAATGTCACGCACGTGTTCCATCTAGTGAAACATCTCAGTGATGCACGTGTTGTGGCTAGTTCTTTTGGATGCGGTGCATTATATGAACTCGGGTTTACTTTAGCGACCCAGTTAACATAATTCGGTTGTGTCCCTTGATTGAGACGTTGTCCTTGAACTTGTTGTGAGCAATATCGTTCTTCCACAACCCGTCGTCTTGAGTGCGATGGAAGGCAAATAAGATGTGCTTTGGCATGTCATGCACGTACTCGATTGCGGGAAGTGTGAGAAAGTGTTGTTGACAACCCGTGGGAAATGGAATGTGGCAAATCGTGATGAGCTCTTCGTGGATCTGCGAAGAAGACGACCTTTGGGCCTGTTGGAAACGAGGGAGGCGATGTTGAACTGCGAAGAAGATGGACTTTTGGGTTGTTTGAATCAATGGGAGGCCACGCGAGAACTCCGAATACTATGGACTCTTGGGTTGTTGGAAGCAACGGGAGGCCCCGCTAGAACTCCGAATACTACGGACTCTTGGGTTGTTGGAAGCAAGGGGAGGCCCCGCTAGAACTCCGAATACTATGGACTCTTGGGTTGTTGGAAGCAAGGGGAGGTCCCGCTAGAACTCCGAATACTACGGACTCTTGGGTTGTTGGAAGCAAGGGGAGGCCCCGCTAGAACTCCGAATACTATGGACTCTTGGGTTGTTGGAAGCAAGGGGAGGCCCCGCTAGAACTCCGAATACTATGGACTCTTGGGTTGTTGGCAACGACAACTTGGGGGGATGACACTGGAAAAGAGTGAACTAGGCCAAACTGCGAACAAGGCAACTTGGGGGGATGACACTGGAAAAGAGTGAACTAGGCCAAACTGCGAACAAGGCAACTTGGGGGGATGATGCTGGAAAAGAGTGAACTAGACCGAACTGCGAACAAGGCAACTTGGGGGGATGACGCTGGAAAAGAGTGAACTAGGCCGAACTGCGAACAAGACAACTTGGGGGGATGATGCTGGAAAAGAGTGAACTAGGCCGAACTGCGCCCAAGGCAACTTGGGGGGATGACGCTGGAAAAGAGTGAACTTGGCCAAACTGCGAGGAGGGCAACTTAGAGGAAAGTTGGAAACGAGGGAGACTTAGCCGAACTGCGAAGAAGGCAGGTTTTTGGGAAGTTGGAATCGACTGAAGCGAATACTGAACTCCAAATACGACCGACCTTTTG
>NW_028196692.1:125000-127500 GCF_037176805.1 Vigna unguiculata | reverse complement strand
TGGTTTTTGAGATGTGAGGGTTGGAATGGCCTCCAAATGCCCCCAAATGAATACCATGAAAGTCTTGGTGCACGAAAGTTTTGAGTTGGTTGGGTTTTGCACATGGGCAAGGTTGGCGGTG
Organism: Vigna unguiculata; assembly: GCF_037176805.1. Classification (NCBI taxonomy): domain Eukaryota; kingdom Viridiplantae; phylum Streptophyta; class Magnoliopsida; order Fabales; family Fabaceae; genus Vigna; species Vigna unguiculata. The sequence continues at coordinate 127,379 of NW_028196692.1, read as the reverse complement.
CACCACGGCATAGCTAAATGGCTTGGTGGGGAGTTTTGTGAAAAAATGAAATTCGTGGTTTTTGAGATGTGAGGGTTGGAAAGGCCTCCAAATGCCCCCAAATGAATACCATGAAATTCTTGGTGCACGAAAGTTTTGAGTTCGGAGGGTTTTGCACATGGCCAATGTTGGCGGTGCACCGCGGCATAGCTAGAAGGCTTGGTGGGGAGTTTTGTGAAAAAATGAAATTCGTGGTTTTTGAGATGTGAGGGTTGGAAAGGCCTCCAAATGTCCCCAAATGAATACCATGAAATTCTTGGTGCACGAAAGTTTTGAGTTCGGAGGGTTTTGCACATGGCCAATGTTGGCGGTGCACCGCGGCATAGCTAGAAGGCTTGGTGGGGAGTTTTGTGAAAAAATGAAATTCGTGGTTTTTGAGATGTGAGGGTTGGAAAGGCCTCCAAATGTCCCCAAATGAGTACTGTAAAAGTGTTGGTGCACAAAAGTTTTGAATTGGATGCATTTTGCACTTGGCCAAGTTGGTCGGTGCACCGCGACTAGATAGCTTGGTGCCAAAATTTGTCAAATTTAAGACCTTGGCCAAACTGAATGAAATTTTGTGGGGAGGTTCCTGATATTGTTTAGTGGTGGACTGGAAAAAATGAGGTCGAAATTCGAAGTCTACATGTGCTTTTCTATTTTTCCCGATTTTACACATACCCGGTAAGTAAAAAAAATAAAAAAAATAGTTCCCCTTGGAGAAAAATTATGAAATTTGGTGAGCAAGGAGATACCATTATTCTACGAATTACTGCAAAAAATCGCATCAAAATTCGAAGTGTAGCCCGAGATATGGACTTATGTCTGCTCAAAAAAAGTGTATCTACTTGTACAATTTTGCCTTTTGCATATTAACCTCTTATAGGGGGGGAGTGCTCCTTGAGCCGGCCAGCTCCACACTGGCAGGTTTTAAAGGGAGCTTGATGAGGCCTCCCCCCTCACGTGGTGCGTGCGTTAGCATGTTTATCATGGCACAACTAGCCTCTTCATAGTTGTTGAGCTTTATTAATACCAACACACGGTCGGCACTGATCGTTGGTTAGCTCGGCAGCTAGTCCCTCGGATATTGTGGAAAGTTATTTTCATGCCTAGCGATGCTTGACCATGCGTCACTTGATGTTTCCATTTGCTTGCTTGCCCATGGTAGGTGGGGGGTGGACCGTCTTGTGGTGTGGTGTCTTGCGAACGTGAGGGTGTGTGAGTTGTAATCGAGATGCACTTGCTGGCTGGCTCCATGCCTTGCGTATCGAACGGTCAAGCATGCATCTCTTCCATTTTCACCCGTTGCCTTGGGTGATATTGGTTGATCAGTCCCTGTGTTGCCTACCCACTAGACGGTACTTCTGTGGTTGCTTCGAATTCTATCTTTCCATCACGAAGAGGTGTTGGAGGATCCTAATGTCACGCACGTGTTCCATCTAGTGAAACATCTCAGTGATGCACGTGTTGTGGCTAGTTCTTTTGGATGCGGTGCATTATATGAACTCGGGTTTACTTTAGCGACCCAGTTAACATAATTCGGTTGTGTCCCTTGATTGAGACGTTGTCCTTGAACTTGTTGTGAGCAATATCGTTCTTCCACAACCCGTCGTCTTGAGTGCGATGGAAGGCAAATAAGATGTGCTTTGGCATGTCATGCACGTACTCGATTGCGGGAAGTGTGAGAAAGTGTTGTTGACAACCCGTGGGAAATGGAATGTGGCAAATCGTGATGAGCTCTTCGTGGATCTGCGAAGAAGACGACCTTTGGGCCTGTTGGAAACGAGGGAGGCGATGTTGAACTGCGAAGAAGATGGACTTTTGGGTTGTTTGAATCAATGGGAGGCCACGCGAGAACTCCGAATACTATGGACTCTTGGGTTGTTGGAAGCAACGGGAGGCCCCGCTAGAACTCCGAATACTACGGACTCTTGGGTTGTTGGAAGCAAGGGGAGGCCCCGCTAGAACTCCGAATACTATGGACTCTTGGGTTGTTGGAAGCAAGGGGAGGTCCCGCTAGAACTCCGAATACTACGGACTCTTGGGTTGTTGGAAGCAAGGGGAGGCCCCGCTAGAACTCCGAATACTATGGACTCTTGGGTTGTTGGAAGCAAGGGGAGGCCCCGCTAGAACTCCGAATACTATGGACTCTTGGGTTGTTGGCAACGACAACTTGGGGGGATGACACTGGAAAAGAGTGAACTAGGCCAAACTGCGAACAAGGCAACTTGGGGGGATGACACTGGAAAAGAGTGAACTAGGCCAAACTGCGAACAAGGCAACTTGGGGGGATGATGCTGGAAAAGAGTGAACTAGACCGAACTGCGAACAAGGCAACTTGGGGGGATGACGCTGGAAAAG
>NW_028196692.1:82500-85000 GCF_037176805.1 Vigna unguiculata | reverse complement strand
CCCCAAATGAATACCATGAAAGTCTTGGTGCACGAAAGTTTTGAGTTGGTTGGGTTTTGCACATGGGCAAGGTTGGCGGTGCACCACGACATAGCTAAATGGCTTGGTGGGGAGTTTTGTGAAAAAATGAAATTCGTGGTTTTTGAGTTGTGAGGGTTGGAAAGGCCTCCAAATGCCCCCAAATGAATACCATGAAATTCTTGGTGCACGAAAGTTTTGAGTTCGGAGGGTTTTGCACATGGCCAATGTTGGCGGTGCACCGCGGCATAGCTAGAAGGCTTGTTGGGGAGTTTTGTGAAAAAATGAAATTCGTGGTTTTTGAGATGTGAGGGTTGGAAAGGCCTCCAAATGTCCCCAAATGAATACCATGAAATTCTTGGTGCACGAAAGTTTTGAGTTCGGAGGGTTTTGCACATGGCCAATGTTGGCGGTGCACCGCGGCATAGCTAGAAGGCTTGGTGGGGAGTTTTGTGAAAAAATGAAATTCGTGGTTTTTGAGATGTGAGGGTTGGAAAGGCCTCCAAATGTCCCCAAATGAGTACTGTAAAAGTGTTGGTGCACAAAAGTTTTGAATTGGATGCATTTTGCACTTGGCCAAGTTGGTCGGTGCACCGCGACTAGATAGCTTGGTGCCAAAATTTGTCAAATTTAAGACCTTGGCCAAACTGAATGAAATTTTGTGGGGAGGTTCCTGATATTGTTTAGTGGTGGACTGGAAAAAATGAGGTCGAAATTCGAAGTCTACATGTGCTTTTCTATTTTTCCCGATTTTACACATACCCGGTAAGTAAAAAAAATAAAAAAAATAGTTCCCCTTGGAGAAAAATTATGAAATTTGGTGAGCAAGGAGATACCATTATTCTACGAATTACTGCAAAAAATCGCATCAAAATTCGAAGTGTAGCCCGAGATATGGACTTATGTCTGCTCAAAAAAAGTGTATCTACTTGTACAATTTTGCCTTTTGCATATTAACCTCTTATAGGGGGGGAGTGCTCCTTGAGCCGGCCAGCTCCACACTGGCAGGTTTTAAAGGGAGCTTGATGAGGCCTCCCCCCTCACGTGGTGCGTGCGTTAGCATGTTTATCATGGCACAACTAGCCTCTTCATAGTTGTTGAGCTTTATTAATACCAACACACGGTCGTCACTGATCGTTGGTTAGCTCGGCAGCTAGTCCCTCGGATATTGTGGAAAGTTATTTTCATGCCTAGCGATGCTTGACCATGCGTCACTTGATGTTTCCATTTGCTTGCTTGCCCATGGTAGGTGGGGGGTGGACCGTCTTGTGGTGTGGTGTCTTGCGAACGTGAGGGTGTGTGAGTTGTAATCGAGATGCACTTGCTGGCTGGCTCCATGCCTTGCGTATCGAACGGTCAAGCATGCATCTCTTCCATTTTCACCCGTTGCCTTGGGTGATATTGGTTGATCAGTCCCTGTGTTGCCTACCCACTAGACGGTACTTCTGTGGTTGCTTCGAATTCTATCTTTCCATCACGAAGAGGTGTTGGAGGATCCTAATGTCACGCACGTGTTCCATCTAGTGAAACATCTCAGTGATGCACGTGTTGTGGCTAGTTCTTTTGGATGCGGTGCATTATATGAACTCGGGTTTACTTTAGCGACCCAGTTAACATAATTCGGTTGTGTCCCTTGATTGAGACGTTGTCCTTGAACTTGTTGTGAGCAATATCGTTCTTCCACAACCCGTCGTCTTGAGTGCGATGGAAGGCAAATAAGATGTGCTTTGGCATGTCATGCACGTACTCGATTGCGGGAAGTGTGAGAAAGTGTTGTTGACAACCCGTGGGAAATGGAATGTGGCAAATCGTGATGAGCTCTTCGTGGATCTGCGAAGAAGACGACCTTTGGGCCTGTTGGAAACGAGGGAGGCGATGTTGAACTGCGAAGAAGATGGACTTTTGGGTTGTTTGAATCAATGGGAGGCCACGCGAGAACTCCGAATACTATGGACTCTTGGGTTGTTGGAAGCAACGGGAGGCCCCGCTAGAACTCCGAATACTACGGACTCTTGGGTTGTTGGAAGCAAGGGGAGGCCCCGCTAGAACTCCGAATACTATGGACTCTTGGGTTGTTGGAAGCAAGGGGAGGTCCCGCTAGAACTCCGAATACTACGGACTCTTGGGTTGTTGGAAGCAAGGGGAGGCCCCGCTAGAACTCCGAATACTATGGACTCTTGGGTTGTTGGAAGCAAGGGGAGGCCCCGCTAGAACTCCGAATACTATGGACTCTTGGGTTGTTGGCAACGACAACTTGGGGGGATGACACTGGAAAAGAGTGAACTAGGCCAAACTGCGAACAAGGCAACTTGGGGGGATGACACTGGAAAAGAGTGAACTAGGCCAAACTGCGAACAAGGCAACTTGGGGGGATGATGCTGGAAAAGAGTGAACTAGACCGAACTGCGAACAAGGCAACTTGGGGGGATGACGCTGGAAAAGAGTGAACTAGGCCGAACTGCGAACAAGACAACTTGGGGGG
>NW_028196692.1:50000-52500 GCF_037176805.1 Vigna unguiculata | reverse complement strand
AAATGCCCCCAAATGAATACCATGAAAGTCTTGGTGCACGAAAGTTTTGAGTTGGTTGGGTTTTGCACATGGGCAAGGTTGGCGGTGCACCACGGCATAGCTAAATGGCTTGGTGGGGAGTTTTGTGAAAAAATGAAATTCGTGGTTTTTGAGATGTGAGGGTTGGAAAGGCCTCCAAATGCCCCCAAATGAATACCATGAAATTCTTGGTGCACGAAAGTTTTGAGTTCGGAGGGTTTTGCACATGGCCAATGTTGGCGGTGCACCGCGGCATAGCTAGAAGGCTTGGTGGGGAGTTTTGTGAAAAAATGAAATTCGTGGTTTTTGAGATGTGAGGGTTGGAAAGGCCTCCAAATGTCCCCAAATGAATACCATGAAATTCTTGGTGCACGAAAGTTTTGAGTTCGGAGGGTTTTGCACATGGCCAATGTTGGCGGTGCACCGCGGCATAGCTAGAAGGCTTGGTGGGGAGTTTTGTGAAAAAATGAAATTCGTGGTTTTTGAGATGTGAGGGTTGGAAAGGCCTCCAAATGTCCCCAAATGAGTACTGTAAAAGTGTTGGTGCACAAAAGTTTTGAATTGGATGCATTTTGCACTTGGCCAAGTTGGTCGGTGCACCGCGACTAGATAGCTTGGTGCCAAAATTTGTCAAATTTAAGACCTTGGCCAAACTGAATGAAATTTTGTGGGGAGGTTCCTGATATTGTTTAGTGGTGGACTGGAAAAAATGAGGTCGAAATTCGAAGTCTACATGTGCTTTTCTATTTTTCCCGATTTTACACATACCCGGTAAGTAAAAAAAATAAAAAAAATAGTTCCCCTTGGAGAAAAATTATGAAATTTGGTGAGCAAGGAGATACCATTATTCTACGAATTACTGCAAAAAATCGCATCAAAATTCGAAGTGTAGCCCGAGATATGGACTTATGTCTGCTCAAAAAAAGTGTATCTACTTGTACAATTTTGCCTTTTGCATATTAACCTCTTATAGGGGGGGAGTGCTCCTTGAGCCGGCCAGCTCCACACTGGCAGGTTTTAAAGGGAGCTTGATGAGGCCTCCCCCCTCACGTGGTGCGTGCGTTAGCATGTTTATCATGGCACAACTAGCCTCTTCATAGTTGTTGAGCTTTATTAATACCAACACACGGTCGTCACTGATCGTTGGTTAGCTCGGCAGCTAGTCCCTCGGATATTGTGGAAAGTTATTTTCATGCCTAGCGATGCTTGACCATGCGTCACTTGATGTTTCCATTTGCTTGCTTGCCCATGGTAGGTGGGGGGTGGACCGTCTTGTGGTGTGGTGTCTTGCGAACGTGAGGGTGTGTGAGTTGTAATCGAGATGCACTTGCTGGCTGGCTCCATGCCTTGCGTATCGAACGGTCAAGCATGCATCTCTTCCATTTTCACCCGTTGCCTTGGGTGATATTGGTTGATCAGTCCCTGTGTTGCCTACCCACTAGACGGTACTTCTGTGGTTGCTTCGAATTCTATCTTTCCATCACGAAGAGGTGTTGGAGGATCCTAATGTCACGCACGTGTTCCATCTAGTGAAACATCTCAGTGATGCACGTGTTGTGGCTAGTTCTTTTGGATGCGGTGCATTATATGAACTCGGGTTTACTTTAGCGACCCAGTTAACATAATTCGGTTGTGTCCCTTGATTGAGACGTTGTCCTTGAACTTGTTGTGAGCAATATCGTTCTTCCACAACCCGTCGTCTTGAGTGCGATGGAAGGCAAATAAGATGTGCTTTGGCATGTCATGCACGTACTCGATTGCGGGAAGTGTGAGAAAGTGTTGTTGACAACCCGTGGGAAATGGAATGTGGCAAATCGTGATGAGCTCTTCGTGGATCTGCGAAGAAGACGACCTTTGGGCCTGTTGGAAACGAGGGAGGCGATGTTGAACTGCGAAGAAGATGGACTTTTGGGTTGTTTGAATCAATGGGAGGCCACGCGAGAACTCCGAATACTATGGACTCTTGGGTTGTTGGAAGCAACGGGAGGCCCCGCTAGAACTCCGAATACTACGGACTCTTGGGTTGTTGGAAGCAAGGGGAGGCCCCGCTAGAACTCCGAATACTATGGACTCTTGGGTTGTTGGAAGCAAGGGGAGGTCCCGCTAGAACTCCGAATACTACGGACTCTTGGGTTGTTGGAAGCAAGGGGAGGCCCCGCTAGAACTCCGAATACTATGGACTCTTGGGTTGTTGGAAGCAAGGGGAGGCCCCGCTAGAACTCCGAATACTATGGACTCTTGGGTTGTTGGCAACGACAACTTGGGGGGATGACACTGGAAAAGAGTGAACTAGGCCAAACTGCGAACAAGGCAACTTGGGGGGATGACACTGGAAAAGAGTGAACTAGGCCAAACTGCGAACAAGGCAACTTGGGGGGATGATGCTGGAAAAGAGTGAACTAGACCGAACTGCGAACAAGGCAACTTGGGGGGATGACGCTGGAAAAGAGTGAACTAGGCCGAACTGCGAACAAGACAACTT
>NW_028196692.1:17500-20000 GCF_037176805.1 Vigna unguiculata | reverse complement strand
GGCCTCCAAATGCCCCCAAATGAATACCATGAAAGTCTTGGTGCACGAAAGTTTTGAGTTGGTTGGGTTTTGCACATGGGCAAGGTTGGCGGTGCACCACGGCATAGCTAAATGGCTTGGTGGGGAGTTTTGTGAAAAAATGAAATTCGTGGTTTTTGAGTTGTGAAGGTTGGAAAGGCCTCCAAATGCCCCCAAATGAATACCATGAAAGTCTTGGTGCACGAAAGTTTTGAGTTGGTTGGGTTTTGCACATGGCCAAGTTGGTCGGTGCACCACGGCATAGCTAAATGGCTTGGTGGGGAGTTTTGTGAAAAAATGAAATTCGTGGTTTTTGAGATGTGAGGGTTGGAATGGCCTCCAAATGCCCCCAAATGAATACCATGAAAGTCTTGGTGCACGAAAGTTTTGAGTTGGTTGGGTTTTGCACATGGGCAAGGTTGGCGGTGCACCACGGCATAGCTAAATGGCTTGGTGGGGAGTTTTGTGAAAAAATGAAATTCGTGGTTTTTGAGATGTGAGGGTTGGAAAGGCCTCCAAATGCCCCCAAATGAATACCATGAAATTCTTGGTGCACGAAAGTTTTGAGTTCGGAGGGTTTTGCACATGGCCAATGTTGGCGGTGCACCGCGGCATAGCTAGAAGGCTTGGTGGGGAGTTTTGTGAAAAAATGAAATTCGTGGTTTTTGAGATGTGAGGGTTGGAAAGGCCTCCAAATGTCCCCAAATGAATACCATGAAATTCTTGGTGCACGAAAGTTTTGAGTTCGGAGGGTTTTGCACATGGCCAATGTTGGCGGTGCACCGCGGCATAGCTAGAAGGCTTGGTGGGGAGTTTTGTGAAAAAATGAAATTCGTGGTTTTTGAGATGTGAGGGTTGGAAAGGCCTCCAAATGTCCCCAAATGAGTACTGTAAAAGTGTTGGTGCACAAAAGTTTTGAATTGGATGCATTTTGCACTTGGCCAAGTTGGTCGGTGCACCGCGACTAGATAGCTTGGTGCCAAAATTTGTCAAATTTAAGACCTTGGCCAAACTGAATGAAATTTTGTGGGGAGGTTCCTGATATTGTTTAGTGGTGGACTGGAAAAAATGAGGTCGAAATTCGAAGTCTACATGTGCTTTTCTATTTTTCCCGATTTTACACATACCCGGTAAGTAAAAAAAATAAAAAAAATAGTTCCCCTTGGAGAAAAATTATGAAATTTGGTGAGCAAGGAGATACCATTATTCTACGAATTACTGCAAAAAATCGCATCAAAATTCGAAGTGTAGCCCGAGATATGGACTTATGTCTGCTCAAAAAAAGTGTATCTACTTGTACAATTTTGCCTTTTGCATATTAACCTCTTATAGGGGGGGAGTGCTCCTTGAGCCGGCCAGCTCCACACTGGCAGGTTTTAAAGGGAGCTTGATGAGGCCTCCCCCCTCACGTGGTGCGTGCGTTAGCATGTTTATCATGGCACAACTAGCCTCTTCATAGTTGTTGAGCTTTATTAATACCAACACACGGTCGTCACTGATCGTTGGTTAGCTCGGCAGCTAGTCCCTCGGATATTGTGGAAAGTTATTTTCATGCCTAGCGATGCTTGACCATGCGTCACTTGATGTTTCCATTTGCTTGCTTGCCCATGGTAGGTGGGGGGTGGACCGTCTTGTGGTGTGGTGTCTTGCGAACGTGAGGGTGTGTGAGTTGTAATCGAGATGCACTTGCTGGCTGGCTCCATGCCTTGCGTATCGAACGGTCAAGCATGCATCTCTTCCATTTTCACCCGTTGCCTTGGGTGATATTGGTTGATCAGTCCCTGTGTTGCCTACCCACTAGACGGTACTTCTGTGGTTGCTTCGAATTCTATCTTTCCATCACGAAGAGGTGTTGGAGGATCCTAATGTCACGCACGTGTTCCATCTAGTGAAACATCTCAGTGATGCACGTGTTGTGGCTAGTTCTTTTGGATGCGGTGCATTATATGAACTCGGGTTTACTTTAGCGACCCAGTTAACATAATTCGGTTGTGTCCCTTGATTGAGACGTTGTCCTTGAACTTGTTGTGAGCAATATCGTTCTTCCACAACCCGTCGTCTTGAGTGCGATGGAAGGCAAATAAGATGTGCTTTGGCATGTCATGCACGTACTCGATTGCGGGAAGTGTGAGAAAGTGTTGTTGACAACCCGTGGGAAATGGAATGTGGCAAATCGTGATGAGCTCTTCGTGGATCTGCGAAGAAGACGACCTTTGGGCCTGTTGGAAACGAGGGAGGCGATGTTGAACTGCGAAGAAGATGGACTTTTGGGTTGTTTGAATCAATGGGAGGCCACGCGAGAACTCCGAATACTATGGACTCTTGGGTTGTTGGAAGCAACGGGAGGCCCCGCTAGAACTCCGAATACTACGGACTCTTGGGTTGTTGGAAGCAAGGGGAGGCCCCGCTAGAACTCCGAATACTATGGACTCTTGGGTTGTTGGAAGCAAGGGGAGGTCCCGCTAGAACTCTGAATACTACG
>NW_028196691.1:190000-192500 GCF_037176805.1 Vigna unguiculata | reverse complement strand
GGCTTGGTGGGGAGTTTTGTGAAAAAATGAAATTCGTGGTTTTTGAGTTGTGAAGGTTGGAAAGGCCTCCAAATGCCCCCAAATGAATACCATGAAAGTCTTGGTGCACGAAAGTTTTGAGTTGGTTGGGTTTTGCACATGGCCAAGTTGGTCGGTGCACCACGGCATAGCTAAATGGCTTGGTGGGGAGTTTTGTGAAAAAATGAAATTCGTGGTTTTTGAGATGTGAGGGTTGGAATGGCCTCCAAATGCCCCCAAATGAATACCATGAAAGTCTTGGTGCACGAAAGTTTTGAGTTGGTTGGGTTTTGCACATGGGCAAGGTTGGCGGTGCACCACGGCATAGCTAAATGGCTTGGTGGGGAGTTTTGTGAAAAAATGAAATTCGTGGTTTTTGAGATGTGAGGGTTGGAAAGGCCTCCAAATGCCCCCAAATGAATACCATGAAATTCTTGGTGCACGAAAGTTTTGAGTTCGGAGGGTTTTGCACATGGCCAATGTTGGCGGTGCACCGCGGCATAGCTAGAAGGCTTGGTGGGGAGTTTTGTGAAAAAATGAAATTCGTGGTTTTTGAGATGTGAGGGTTGGAAAGGCCTCCAAATGTCCCCAAATGAATACCATGAAATTCTTGGTGCACGAAAGTTTTGAGTTCGGAGGGTTTTGCACATGGCCAATGTTGGCGGTGCACCGCGGCATAGCTAGAAGGCTTGGTGGGGAGTTTTGTGAAAAAATGAAATTCGTGGTTTTTGAGATGTGAGGGTTGGAAAGGCCTCCAAATGTCCCCAAATGAGTACTGTAAAAGTGTTGGTGCACAAAAGTTTTGAATTGGATGCATTTTGCACTTGGCCAAGTTGGTCGGTGCACCGCGACTAGATAGCTTGGTGCCAAAATTTGTCAAATTTAAGACCTTGGCCAAACTGAATGAAATTTTGTGGGGAGGTTCCTGATATTGTTTAGTGGTGGACTGGAAAAAATGAGGTCGAAATTCGAAGTCTACATGTGCTTTTCTATTTTTCCCGATTTTACACATACCCGGTAAGTAAAAAAAATAAAAAAAATAGTTCCCCTTGGAGAAAAATTATGAAATTTGGTGAGCAAGGAGATACCATTATTCTACGAATTACTGCAAAAAATCGCATCAAAATTCGAAGTGTAGCCCGAGATATGGACTTATGTCTGCTCAAAAAAAGTGTATCTACTTGTACAATTTTGCCTTTTGCATATTAACCTCTTATAGGGGGGGAGTGCTCCTTGAGCCGGCCAGCTCCACACTGGCAGGTTTTAAAGGGAGCTTGATGAGGCCTCCCCCCTCACGTGGTGCGTGCGTTAGCATGTTTATCATGGCACAACTAGCCTCTTCATAGTTGTTGAGCTTTATTAATACCAACACACGGTCGTCACTGATCGTTGGTTAGCTCGGCAGCTAGTCCCTCGGATATTGTGGAAAGTTATTTTCATGCCTAGCGATGCTTGACCATGCGTCACTTGATGTTTCCATTTGCTTGCTTGCCCATGGTAGGTGGGGGGTGGACCGTCTTGTGGTGTGGTGTCTTGCGAACGTGAGGGTGTGTGAGTTGTAATCGAGATGCACTTGCTGGCTGGCTCCATGCCTTGCGTATCGAACGGTCAAGCATGCATCTCTTCCATTTTCACCCGTTGCCTTGGGTGATATTGGTTGATCAGTCCCTGTGTTGCCTACCCACTAGACGGTACTTCTGTGGTTGCTTCGAATTCTATCTTTCCATCACGAAGAGGTGTTGGAGGATCCTAATGTCACGCACGTGTTCCATCTAGTGAAACATCTCAGTGATGCACGTGTTGTGGCTAGTTCTTTTGGATGCGGTGCATTATATGAACTCGGGTTTACTTTAGCGACCCAGTTAACATAATTCGGTTGTGTCCCTTGATTGAGACGTTGTCCTTGAACTTGTTGTGAGCAATATCGTTCTTCCACAACCCGTCGTCTTGAGTGCGATGGAAGGCAAATAAGATGTGCTTTGGCATGTCATGCACGTACTCGATTGCGGGAAGTGTGAGAAAGTGTTGTTGACAACCCGTGGGAAATGGAATGTGGCAAATCGTGATGAGCTCTTCGTGGATCTGCGAAGAAGACGACCTTTGGGCCTGTTGGAAACGAGGGAGGCGATGTTGAACTGCGAAGAAGATGGACTTTTGGGTTGTTTGAATCAATGGGAGGCCACGCGAGAACTCCGAATACTATGGACTCTTGGGTTGTTGGAAGCAACGGGAGGCCCCGCTAGAACTCCGAATACTACGGACTCTTGGGTTGTTGGAAGCAAGGGGAGGCCCCGCTAGAACTCCGAATACTATGGACTCTTGGGTTGTTGGAAGCAAGGGGAGGTCCCGCTAGAACTCCGAATACTACGGACTCTTGGGTTGTTGGAAGCAAGGGGAGGCCCCGCTAGAACTCCGAATACTATGGACTCTTGGGTTGTTGGAAGCAAGGGGAGGCCCCGCTAGAACTCCGAATACTATGGAC
>NW_028196691.1:177500-180000 GCF_037176805.1 Vigna unguiculata | reverse complement strand
TTTGTGGGGAGGTTCCTGATATTGTTTAGTGGTGGACTGGAAAAAATGAGGTCGAAATTCGAAGTCTACATGTGCTTTTCTATTTTTCCCGATTTTACACATACCCGGTAAGTAAAAAAAATAAAAAAAATAGTTCCCCTTGGAGAAAAATTATGAAATTTGGTGAGCAAGGAGATACCATTATTCTACGAATTACTGCAAAAAATCGCATCAAAATTCGAAGTGTAGCCCGAGATATGGACTTATGTCTGCTCAAAAAAAGTGTATCTACTTGTACAATTTTGCCTTTTGCATATTAACCTCTTATAGGGGGGGAGTGCTCCTTGAGCCGGCCAGCTCCACACTGGCAGGTTTTAAAGGGAGCTTGATGAGGCCTCCCCCCTCACGTGGTGCGTGCGTTAGCATGTTTATCATGGCACAACTAGCCTCTTCATAGTTGTTGAGCTTTATTAATACCAACACACGGTCGTCACTGATCGTTGGTTAGCTCGGCAGCTAGTCCCTCGGATATTGTGGAAAGTTATTTTCATGCCTAGCGATGCTTGACCATGCGTCACTTGATGTTTCCATTTGCTTGCTTGCCCATGGTAGGTGGGGGGTGGACCGTCTTGTGGTGTGGTGTCTTGCGAACGTGAGGGTGTGTGAGTTGTAATCGAGATGCACTTGCTGGCTGGCTCCATGCCTTGCGTATCGAACGGTCAAGCATGCATCTCTTCCATTTTCACCCGTTGCCTTGGGTGATATTGGTTGATCAGTCCCTGTGTTGCCTACCCACTAGACGGTACTTCTGTGGTTGCTTCGAATTCTATCTTTCCATCACGAAGAGGTGTTGGAGGATCCTAATGTCACGCACGTGTTCCATCTAGTGAAACATCTCAGTGATGCACGTGTTGTGGCTAGTTCTTTTGGATGCGGTGCATTATATGAACTCGGGTTTACTTTAGCGACCCAGTTAACATAATTCGGTTGTGTCCCTTGATTGAGACGTTGTCCTTGAACTTGTTGTGAGCAATATCGTTCTTCCACAACCCGTCGTCTTGAGTGCGATGGAAGGCAAATAAGATGTGCTTTGGCATGTCATGCACGTACTCGATTGCGGGAAGTGTGAGAAAGTGTTGTTGACAACCCGTGGGAAATGGAATGTGGCAAATCGTGATGAGCTCTTCGTGGATCTGCGAAGAAGACGACCTTTGGGCCTGTTGGAAACGAGGGAGGCGATGTTGAACTGCGAAGAAGATGGACTTTTGGGTTGTTTGAATCAATGGGAGGCCACGCGAGAACTCCGAATACTATGGACTCTTGGGTTGTTGGAAGCAACGGGAGGCCCCGCTAGAACTCCGAATACTACGGACTCTTGGGTTGTTGGAAGCAAGGGGAGGCCCCGCTAGAACTCCGAATACTATGGACTCTTGGGTTGTTGGAAGCAAGGGGAGGTCCCGCTAGAACTCCGAATACTACGGACTCTTGGGTTGTTGGAAGCAAGGGGAGGCCCCGCTAGAACTCCGAATACTATGGACTCTTGGGTTGTTGGAAGCAAGGGGAGGCCCCGCTAGAACTCCGAATACTATGGACTCTTGGGTTGTTGGCAACGACAACTTGGGGGGATGACACTGGAAAAGAGTGAACTAGGCCAAACTACGAACAAGGCAACTTGGGGGGATGACACTGGAAAAGAGTGAACTAGGCCAAACTGCGAACAAGGCAACTTGGGGGGATGATGCTGGAAAAGAGTGAACTAGACCGAACTGCGAACAAGGCAACTTGGGGGGATGACGCTGGAAAAGAGTGAACTAGGCCGAACTGCGAACAAGACAACTTGGGGGGATGATGCTGGAAAAGAGTGAACTAGGCCGAACTGCGCCCAAGGCAACTTGGGGGGATGACGCTGGAAAAGAGTGAACTTGGCCAAACTGCGAGGAGGGCAACTTAGAGGAAAGTTGGAAACGAGGGAGACTTAGCCGAACTGCGAAGAAGGCAGGTTTTTGGGAAGTTGGAATCGACTGAAGCGAATACTGAACTCCAAATACGACCGACCTTTTGGTTGTTGGCTTCCTGGGAAGCGATGTGAAACTCCAAATACGACCGACTCTTGGGTTGTTGGAAACAATGGGAGGCCACGCGAGAACTCCGAATACTATGGACTCTTGGGTTGTTGGAAGCAAGGGGAGGCCCCGCTAGAACTCCGAATACTATGGACTCTTGGGTTGTTGGAAGCAAGGGGAGGTCCCGCTAGAACTCCGAATACTACGGACTCTTGGGTTGTTGGAAGCAAGGGGAGGCCCCGCTAGAACTCCGAATACTATGGACTCTTGGGTTGTTGGAAGCAAGGGGAGGCCCCGCTAGAACTCCGAATACTATGGACTCTTGGGTTGTTGGCAACGACAACTTGGGGGGATGACACTGGAAAAGAGTGAACTAGGCCAAACTGCGAACAAGGCAACTTGGGGGGATGACACTGGAAAAGAGTGAACTAGGCCAAACTGCGAACAAGGCAACTTGG
>NW_028196691.1:135000-137500 GCF_037176805.1 Vigna unguiculata | reverse complement strand
CTTGGTGGGGAGTTTTGTGAAAAAATGAAATTCGTGGTTTTTGAGATGTGAGGGTTGGAAAGGCCTCCAAATGTCCCCAAATGAATACCATGAAATTCTTGGTGCACGAAAGTTTTGAGTTCGGAGGGTTTTGCACATGGCCAATGTTGGCGGTGCACCGCGGCATAGCTAGAAGGCTTGGTGGGGAGTTTTGTGAAAAAATGAAATTCGTGGTTTTTGAGATGTGAGGGTTGGAAAGGCCTCCAAATGTCCCCAAATGAGTACTGTAAAAGTGTTGGTGCACAAAAGTTTTGAATTGGATGCATTTTGCACTTGGCCAAGTTGGTCGGTGCACCGCGACTAGATAGCTTGGTGCCAAAATTTGTCAAATTTAAGACCTTGGCCAAACTGAATGAAATTTTGTGGGGAGGTTCCTGATATTGTTTAGTGGTGGACTGGAAAAAATGAGGTCGAAATTCGAAGTCTACATGTGCTTTTCTATTTTTCCCGATTTTACACATACCCGGTAAGTAAAAAAAATAAAAAAAATAGTTCCCCTTGGAGAAAAATTATGAAATTTGGTGAGCAAGGAGATACCATTATTCTACGAATTACTGCAAAAAATCGCATCAAAATTCGAAGTGTAGCCCGAGATATGGACTTATGTCTGCTCAAAAAAAGTGTATCTACTTGTACAATTTTGCCTTTTGCATATTAACCTCTTATAGGGGGGGAGTGCTCCTTGAGCCGGCCAGCTCCACACTGGCAGGTTTTAAAGGGAGCTTGATGAGGCCTCCCCCCTCACGTGGTGCGTGCGTTAGCATGTTTATCATGGCACAACTAGCCTCTTCATAGTTGTTGAGCTTTATTAATACCAACACACGGTCGTCACTGATCGTTGGTTAGCTCGGCAGCTAGTCCCTCGGATATTGTGGAAAGTTATTTTCATGCCTAGCGATGCTTGACCATGCGTCACTTGATGTTTCCATTTGCTTGCTTGCCCATGGTAGGTGGGGGGTGGACCGTCTTGTGGTGTGGTGTCTTGCGAACGTGAGGGTGTGTGAGTTGTAATCGAGATGCACTTGCTGGCTGGCTCCATGCCTTGCGTATCGAACGGTCAAGCATGCATCTCTTCCATTTTCACCCGTTGCCTTGGGTGATATTGGTTGATCAGTCCCTGTGTTGCCTACCCACTAGACGGTACTTCTGTGGTTGCTTCGAATTCTATCTTTCCATCACGAAGAGGTGTTGGAGGATCCTAATGTCACGCACGTGTTCCATCTAGTGAAACATCTCAGTGATGCACGTGTTGTGGCTAGTTCTTTTGGATGCGGTGCATTATATGAACTCGGGTTTACTTTAGCGACCCAGTTAACATAATTCGGTTGTGTCCCTTGATTGAGACGTTGTCCTTGAACTTGTTGTGAGCAATATCGTTCTTCCACAACCCGTCGTCTTGAGTGCGATGGAAGGCAAATAAGATGTGCTTTGGCATGTCATGCACGTACTCGATTGCGGGAAGTGTGAGAAAGTGTTGTTGACAACCCGTGGGAAATGGAATGTGGCAAATCGTGATGAGCTCTTCGTGGATCTGCGAAGAAGACGACCTTTGGGCCTGTTGGAAACGAGGGAGGCGATGTTGAACTGCGAAGAAGATGGACTTTTGGGTTGTTTGAATCAATGGGAGGCCACGCGAGAACTCCGAATACTATGGACTCTTGGGTTGTTGGAAGCAACGGGAGGCCCCGCTAGAACTCCGAATACTACGGACTCTTGGGTTGTTGGAAGCAAGGGGAGGCCCCGCTAGAACTCCGAATACTATGGACTCTTGGGTTGTTGGAAGCAAGGGGAGGTCCCGCTAGAACTCCGAATACTACGGACTCTTGGGTTGTTGGAAGCAAGGGGAGGCCCCGCTAGAACTCCGAATACTATGGACTCTTGGGTTGTTGGAAGCAAGGGGAGGCCCCGCTAGAACTCCGAATACTATGGACTCTTGGGTTGTTGGCAACGACAACTTGGGGGGATGACACTGGAAAAGAGTGAACTAGGCCAAACTGCGAACAAGGCAACTTGGGGGGATGACACTGGAAAAGAGTGAACTAGGCCAAACTGCGAACAAGGCAACTTGGGGGGATGATGCTGGAAAAGAGTGAACTAGACCGAACTGCGAACAAGGCAACTTGGGGGGATGACGCTGGAAAAGAGTGAACTAGGCCGAACTGCGAACAAGACAACTTGGGGGGATGATGCTGGAAAAGAGTGAACTAGGCCGAACTGCGCCCAAGGCAACTTGGGGGGATGACGCTGGAAAAGAGTGAACTTGGCCAAACTGCGAGGAGGGCAACTTAGAGGAAAGTTGGAAACGAGGGAGACTTAGCCGAACTGCGAAGAAGGCAGGTTTTTGGGAAGTTGGAATCGACTGAAGCGAATACTGAACTCCAAATACGACCGACCTTTTGGTTGTTGGCTTCCTGGGAAGCGATGTGAAACTCCAAATACGACCGACTCTTGGGTTGTTGGA
>NW_028196691.1:92500-95000 GCF_037176805.1 Vigna unguiculata | reverse complement strand
TTTTGAGTTGTGAAGGTTGGAAAGGCCTCCAAATGCCCCCAAATGAATACCATGAAAGTCTTGGTGCACGAAAGTTTTGAGTTGGTTGGGTTTTGCACATGGCCAAGTTGGTCGGTGCACCACGGCATAGCTAAATGGCTTGGTGGGGAGTTTTGTGAAAAAATGAAATTCGTGGTTTTTGAGATGTGAGGGTTGGAATGGCCTCCAAATGCCCCCAAATGAATACCATGAAAGTCTTGGTGCACGAAAGTTTTGAGTTGGTTGGGTTTTGCACATGGGCAAGGTTGGCGGTGCACCACGGCATAGCTAAATGGCTTGGTGGGGAGTTTTGTGAAAAAATGAAATTCGTGGTTTTTGAGATGTGAGGGTTGGAAAGGCCTCCAAATGCCCCCAAATGAATACCATGAAATTCTTGGTGCACGAAAGTTTTGAGTTCGGAGGGTTTTGCACATGGCCAATGTTGGCGGTGCACCGCGGCATAGCTAGAAGGCTTGGTGGGGAGTTTTGTGAAAAAATGAAATTCGTGGTTTTTGAGATGTGAGGGTTGGAAAGGCCTCCAAATGTCCCCAAATGAATACCATGAAATTCTTGGTGCACGAAAGTTTTGAGTTCGGAGGGTTTTGCACATGGCCAATGTTGGCGGTGCACCGCGGCATAGCTAGAAGGCTTGGTGGGGAGTTTTGTGAAAAAATGAAATTCGTGGTTTTTGAGATGTGAGGGTTGGAAAGGCCTCCAAATGTCCCCAAATGAGTACTGTAAAAGTGTTGGTGCACAAAAGTTTTGAATTGGATGCATTTTGCACTTGGCCAAGTTGGTCGGTGCACCGCGACTAGATAGCTTGGTGCCAAAATTTGTCAAATTTAAGACCTTGGCCAAACTGAATGAAATTTTGTGGGGAGGTTCCTGATATTGTTTAGTGGTGGACTGGAAAAAATGAGGTCGAAATTCGAAGTCTACATGTGCTTTTCTATTTTTCCCGATTTTACACATACCCGGTAAGTAAAAAAAATAAAAAAAAATAGTTCCCCTTGGAGAAAAATTATGAAATTTGGTGAGCAAGGAGATACCATTATTCTACGAATTACTGCAAAAAATCGCATCAAAATTCGAAGTGTAGCCCGAGATATGGACTTATGTCTGCTCAAAAAAAGTGTATCTACTTGTACAATTTTGCCTTTTGCATATTAACCTCTTATAGGGGGGGAGTGCTCCTTGAGCCGGCCAGCTCCACACTGGCAGGTTTTAAAGGGAGCTTGATGAGGCCTCCCCCCTCACGTGGTGCGTGCGTTAGCATGTTTATCATGGCACAACTAGCCTCTTCATAGTTGTTGAGCTTTATTAATACCAACACACGGTCGTCACTGATCGTTGGTTAGCTCGGCAGCTAGTCCCTCGGATATTGTGGAAAGTTATTTTCATGCCTAGCGATGCTTGACCATGCGTCACTTGATGTTTCCATTTGCTTGCTTGCCCATGGTAGGTGGGGGGTGGACCGTCTTGTGGTGTGGTGTCTTGCGAACGTGAGGGTGTGTGAGTTGTAATCGAGATGCACTTGCTGGCTGGCTCCATGCCTTGCGTATCGAACGGTCAAGCATGCATCTCTTCCATTTTCACCCGTTGCCTTGGGTGATATTGGTTGATCAGTCCCTGTGTTGCCTACCCACTAGACGGTACTTCTGTGGTTGCTTCGAATTCTATCTTTCCATCACGAAGAGGTGTTGGAGGATCCTAATGTCACGCACGTGTTCCATCTAGTGAAACATCTCAGTGATGCACGTGTTGTGGCTAGTTCTTTTGGATGCGGTGCATTATATGAACTCGGGTTTACTTTAGCGACCCAGTTAACATAATTCGGTTGTGTCCCTTGATTGAGACGTTGTCCTTGAACTTGTTGTGAGCAATATCGTTCTTCCACAACCCGTCGTCTTGAGTGCGATGGAAGGCAAATAAGATGTGCTTTGGCATGTCATGCACGTACTCGATTGCGGGAAGTGTGAGAAAGTGTTGTTGACAACCCGTGGGAAATGGAATGTGGCAAATCGTGATGAGCTCTTCGTGGATCTGCGAAGAAGACGACCTTTGGGCCTGTTGGAAACGAGGGAGGCGATGTTGAACTGCGAAGAAGATGGACTTTTGGGTTGTTTGAATCAATGGGAGGCCACGCGAGAACTCCGAATACTATGGACTCTTGGGTTGTTGGAAGCAACGGGAGGCCCCGCTAGAACTCCGAATACTACGGACTCTTGGGTTGTTGGAAGCAAGGGGAGGCCCCGCTAGAACTCCGAATACTATGGACTCTTGGGTTGTTGGAAGCAAGGGGAGGTCCCGCTAGAACTCCGAATACTACGGACTCTTGGGTTGTTGGAAGCAAGGGGAGGCCCCGCTAGAACTCCGAATACTATGGACTCTTGGGTTGTTGGAAGCAAGGGGAGGCCCCGCTAGAACTCCGAATACTATGGACTCTTGGGTTGTTGGCAACGACAACTTGGGGGGATGACAC
>NW_028196691.1:70000-72500 GCF_037176805.1 Vigna unguiculata | reverse complement strand
ATAGCTAGAAGGCTTGGTGGGGAGTTTTGTGAAAAAATGAAATTCGTGGTTTTTGAGATGTGAGGGTTGGAAAGGCCTCCAAATGTCCCCAAATGAATACCATGAAATTCTTGGTGCACGAAAGTTTTGAGTTCGGAGGGTTTTGCACATGGCCAATGTTGGCGGTGCACCGCGGCATAGCTAGAAGGCTTGGTGGGGAGTTTTGTGAAAAAATGAAATTCGTGGTTTTTGAGATGTGAGGGTTGGAAAGGCCTCCAAATGTCCCCAAATGAGTACTGTAAAAGTGTTGGTGCACAAAAGTTTTGAATTGGATGCATTTTGCACTTGGCCAAGTTGGTCGGTGCACCGCGACTAGATAGCTTGGTGCCAAAATTTGTCAAATTTAAGACCTTGGCCAAACTGAATGAAATTTTGTGGGGAGGTTCCTGATATTGTTTAGTGGTGGACTGGAAAAAATGAGGTCGAAATTCGAAGTCTACATGTGCTTTTCTATTTTTCCCGATTTTACACATACCCGGTAAGTAAAAAAAATAAAAAAAAATAGTTCCCCTTGGAGAAAAATTATGAAATTTGGTGAGCAAGGAGATACCATTATTCTACGAATTACTGCAAAAAATCGCATCAAAATTCGAAGTGTAGCCCGAGATATGGACTTATGTCTGCTCAAAAAAAGTGTATCTACTTGTACAATTTTGCCTTTTGCATATTAACCTCTTATAGGGGGGGAGTGCTCCTTGAGCCGGCCAGCTCCACACTGGCAGGTTTTAAAGGGAGCTTGATGAGGCCTCCCCCCTCACGTGGTGCGTGCGTTAGCATGTTTATCATGGCACAACTAGCCTCTTCATAGTTGTTGAGCTTTATTAATACCAACACACGGTCGTCACTGATCGTTGGTTAGCTCGGCAGCTAGTCCCTCGGATATTGTGGAAAGTTATTTTCATGCCTAGCGATGCTTGACCATGCGTCACTTGATGTTTCCATTTGCTTGCTTGCCCATGGTAGGTGGGGGGTGGACCGTCTTGTGGTGTGGTGTCTTGCGAACGTGAGGGTGTGTGAGTTGTAATCGAGATGCACTTGCTGGCTGGCTCCATGCCTTGCGTATCGAACGGTCAAGCATGCATCTCTTCCATTTTCACCCGTTGCCTTGGGTGATATTGGTTGATCAGTCCCTGTGTTGCCTACCCACTAGACGGTACTTCTGTGGTTGCTTCGAATTCTATCTTTCCATCACGAAGAGGTGTTGGAGGATCCTAATGTCACGCACGTGTTCCATCTAGTGAAACATCTCAGTGATGCACGTGTTGTGGCTAGTTCTTTTGGATGCGGTGCATTATATGAACTCGGGTTTACTTTAGCGACCCAGTTAACATAATTCGGTTGTGTCCCTTGATTGAGACGTTGTCCTTGAACTTGTTGTGAGCAATATCGTTCTTCCACAACCCGTCGTCTTGAGTGCGATGGAAGGCAAATAAGATGTGCTTTGGCATGTCATGCACGTACTCGATTGCGGGAAGTGTGAGAAAGTGTTGTTGACAACCCGTGGGAAATGGAATGTGGCAAATCGTGATGAGCTCTTCGTGGATCTGCGAAGAAGACGACCTTTGGGCCTGTTGGAAACGAGGGAGGCGATGTTGAACTGCGAAGAAGATGGACTTTTGGGTTGTTTGAATCAATGGGAGGCCACGCGAGAACTCCGAATACTATGGACTCTTGGGTTGTTGGAAGCAACGGGAGGCCCCGCTAGAACTCCGAATACTACGGACTCTTGGGTTGTTGGAAGCAAGGGGAGGCCCCGCTAGAACTCCGAATACTATGGACTCTTGGGTTGTTGGAAGCAAGGGGAGGTCCCGCTAGAACTCCGAATACTACGGACTCTTGGGTTGTTGGAAGCAAGGGGAGGCCCCGCTAGAACTCCGAATACTATGGACTCTTGGGTTGTTGGAAGCAAGGGGAGGCCCCGCTAGAACTCCGAATACTATGGACTCTTGGGTTGTTGGCAACGACAACTTGGGGGGATGACACTGGAAAAGAGTGAACTAGGCCAAACTGCGAACAAGGCAACTTGGGGGGATGACACTGGAAAAGAGTGAACTAGGCCAAACTGCGAACAAGGCAACTTGGGGGGATGATGCTGGAAAAGAGTGAACTAGACCGAACTGCGAACAAGGCAACTTGGGGGGATGACGCTGGAAAAGAGTGAACTAGGCCGAACTGCGAACAAGACAACTTGGGGGGATGATGCTGGAAAAGAGTGAACTAGGCCGAACTGCGCCCAAGGCAACTTGGGGGGATGACGCTGGAAAAGAGTGAACTTGGCCAAACTGCGAGGAGGGCAACTTAGAGGAAAGTTGGAAACGAGGGAGACTTAGCCGAACTGCGAAGAAGGCAGGTTTTTGGGAAGTTGGAATCGACTGAAGCGAATACTGAACTCCAAATACGACCGACCTTTTGGTTGTTGGCTTCCTGGGAAGCGATGTGAAACTCCAAATACGACCGACTC
>NW_028196691.1:27500-30000 GCF_037176805.1 Vigna unguiculata | reverse complement strand
TTTTGCACATGGCCAATGTTGGCGGTGCACCGCGGCATAGCTAGAAGGCTTGGTGGGGAGTTTTGTGAAAAAATGAAATTCGTGGTTTTTGAGATGTGAGGGTTGGAAAGGCCTCCAAATGTCCCCAAATGAATACCATGAAATTCTTGGTGCACGAAAGTTTTGAGTTCGGAGGGTTTTGCACATGGCCAATGTTGGCGGTGCACCGCGGCATAGCTAGAAGGCTTGGTGGGGAGTTTTGTGAAAAAATGAAATTCGTGGTTTTTGAGATGTGAGGGTTGGAAAGGCCTCCAAATGTCCCCAAATGAGTACTGTAAAAGTGTTGGTGCACAAAAGTTTTGAATTGGATGCATTTTGCACTTGGCCAAGTTGGTCGGTGCACCACGGCATAGCTAAATGGCTTGGTGGGGAGTTTTGTGAAAAAATGAAATTCGTGGTTTTTGAGTTGTGAAGGTTGGAAAGGCCTCCAAATGCCCCCAAATGAATACCATGAAAGTCTTGGTGCACGAAAGTTTTGAGTTGGTTGGGTTTTGCACATGGCCAAGTTGGTCGGTGCACCACGGCATAGCTAAATGGCTTGGTGGGGAGTTTTGTGAAAAAATGAAATTCGTGGTTTTTGAGATGTGAGGGTTGGAATGGCCTCCAAATGCCCCCAAATGAATACCATGAAAGTCTTGGTGCACGAAAGTTTTGAGTTGGTTGGGTTTTGCACATGGGCAAGGTTGGCGGTGCACCACGGCATAGCTAAATGGCTTGGTGGGGAGTTTTGTGAAAAAATGAAATTCGTGGTTTTTGAGATGTGAGGGTTGGAAAGGCCTCCAAATGCCCCCAAATGAATACCATGAAATTCTTGGTGCACGAAAGTTTTGAGTTCGGAGGGTTTTGCACATGGCCAATGTTGGCGGTGCACCGCGGCATAGCTAGAAGGCTTGGTGGGGAGTTTTGTGAAAAAATGAAATTCGTGGTTTTTGAGATGTGAGGGTTGGAAAGGCCTCCAAATGTCCCCAAATGAATACCATGAAATTCTTGGTGCACGAAAGTTTTGAGTTCGGAGGGTTTTGCACATGGCCAATGTTGGCGGTGCACCGCGGCATAGCTAGAAGGCTTGGTGGGGAGTTTTGTGAAAAAATGAAATTCGTGGTTTTTGAGATGTGAGGGTTGGAAAGGCCTCCAAATGTCCCCAAATGAGTACTGTAAAAGTGTTGGTGCACAAAAGTTTTGAATTGGATGCATTTTGCACTTGGCCAAGTTGGTCGGTGCACCGCGACTAGATAGCTTGGTGCCAAAATTTGTCAAATTTAAGACCTTGGCCAAACTGAATGAAATTTTGTGGGGAGGTTCCTGATATTGTTTAGTGGTGGACTGGAAAAAATGAGGTCGAAATTCGAAGTCTACATGTGCTTTTCTATTTTTCCCGATTTTACACATACCCGGTAAGTAAAAAAAATAAAAAAAATAGTTCCCCTTGGAGAAAAATTATGAAATTTGGTGAGCAAGGAGATACCATTATTCTACGAATTACTGCAAAAAATCGCATCAAAATTCGAAGTGTAGCCCGAGATATGGACTTATGTCTGCTCAAAAAAAGTGTATCTACTTGTACAATTTTGCCTTTTGCATATTAACCTCTTATAGGGGGGGAGTGCTCCTTGAGCCGGCCAGCTCCACACTGGCAGGTTTTAAAGGGAGCTTGATGAGGCCTCCCCCCTCACGTGGTGCGTGCGTTAGCATGTTTATCATGGCACAACTAGCCTCTTCATAGTTGTTGAGCTTTATTAATACCAACACACGGTCGTCACTGATCGTTGGTTAGCTCGGCAGCTAGTCCCTCGGATATTGTGGAAAGTTATTTTCATGCCTAGCGATGCTTGACCATGCGTCACTTGATGTTTCCATTTGCTTGCTTGCCCATGGTAGGTGGGGGGTGGACCGTCTTGTGGTGTGGTGTCTTGCGAACGTGAGGGTGTGTGAGTTGTAATCGAGATGCACTTGCTGGCTGGCTCCATGCCTTGCGTATCGAACGGTCAAGCATGCATCTCTTCCATTTTCACCCGTTGCCTTGGGTGATATTGGTTGATCAGTCCCTGTGTTGCCTACCCACTAGACGGTACTTCTGTGGTTGCTTCGAATTCTATCTTTCCATCACGAAGAGGTGTTGGAGGATCCTAATGTCACGCACGTGTTCCATCTAGTGAAACATCTCAGTGATGCACGTGTTGTGGCTACTTCTTTTGGATGCGGTGCATTATATGAACTCGGGTTTACTTTAGCGACCCAGTTAACATAATTCGGTTGTGTCCCTTGATTGAGACGTTGTCCTTGAACTTGTTGTGAGCAATATCGTTCTTCCACAACCCGTCGTCTTGAGTGCGATGGAAGGCAAATAAGATGTGCTTTGGCATGTCATGCACGTACTCGATTGCGGGAAGTGTGAGAAAGTGTTGTTGACAACCCGTGGGAAATGGAATGTGGCAAATCGTGATGAGCTCTTCGTGGATCT
>NW_028196690.1:102500-105000 GCF_037176805.1 Vigna unguiculata | reverse complement strand
TTGGGTTTTGCACATGGCCAAGTTGGTCGGTGCACCACGGCATAGCTAAATGGCTTGGTGGGGAGTTTTGTGAAAAAATGAAATTCGTGGTTTTTGAGATGTGAGGGTTGGAATGGCCTCCAAATGCCCCCAAATGAATACCATGAAAGTCTTGGTGCACGAAAGTTTTGAGTTGGTTGGGTTTTGCACATGGGCAAGGTTGGCGGTGCACCACGGCATAGCTAAATGGCTTGGTGGGGAGTTTTGTGAAAAAATGAAATTCGTGGTTTTTGAGATGTGAGGGTTGGAAAGGCCTCCAAATGCCCCCAAATGAATACCATGAAATTCTTGGTGCACGAAAGTTTTGAGTTCGGAGGGTTTTGCACATGGCCAATGTTGGCGGTGCACCGCGGCATAGCTAGAAGGCTTGGTGGGGAGTTTTGTGAAAAAATGAAATTCGTGGTTTTTGAGATGTGAGGGTTGGAAAGGCCTCCAAATGTCCCCAAATGAATACCATGAAATTCTTGGTGCACGAAAGTTTTGAGTTCGGAGGGTTTTGCACATGGCCAATGTTGGCGGTGCACCGCGGCATAGCTAGAAGGCTTGGTGGGGAGTTTTGTGAAAAAATGAAATTCGTGGTTTTTGAGATGTGAGGGTTGGAAAGGCCTCCAAATGTCCCCAAATGAGTACTGTAAAAGTGTTGGTGCACAAAAGTTTTGAATTGGATGCATTTTGCACTTGGCCAAGTTGGTCGGTGCACCGCGACTAGATAGCTTGGTGCCAAAATTTGTCAAATTTAAGACCTTGGCCAAACTGAATGAAATTTTGTGGGGAGGTTCCTGATATTGTTTAGTGGTGGACTGGAAAAAATGAGGTCGAAATTCGAAGTCTACATGTGCTTTTCTATTTTTCCCGATTTTACACATACCCGGTAAGTAAAAAAAATAAAAAAAATAGTTCCCCTTGGAGAAAAATTATGAAATTTGGTGAGCAAGGAGATACCATTATTCTACGAATTACTGCAAAAAATCGCATCAAAATTCGAAGTGTAGCCCGAGATATGGACTTATGTCTGCTCAAAAAAAGTGTATCTACTTGTACAATTTTGCCTTTTGCATATTAACCTCTTATAGGGGGGGAGTGCTCCTTGAGCCGGCCAGCTCCACACTGGCAGGTTTTAAAGGGAGCTTGATGAGGCCTCCCCCCTCACGTGGTGCGTGCGTTAGCATGTTTATCATGGCACAACTAGCCTCTTCATAGTTGTTGAGCTTTATTAATACCAACACACGGTCGTCACTGATCGTTGGTTAGCTCGGCAGCTAGTCCCTCGGATATTGTGGAAAGTTATTTTCATGCCTAGCGATGCTTGACCATGCGTCACTTGATGTTTCCATTTGCTTGCTTGCCCATGGTAGGTGGGGGGTGGACCGTCTTGTGGTGTGGTGTCTTGCGAACGTGAGGGTGTGTGAGTTGTAATCGAGATGCACTTGCTGGCTGGCTCCATGCCTTGCGTATCGAACGGTCAAGCATGCATCTCTTCCATTTTCACCCGTTGCCTTGGGTGATATTGGTTGATCAGTCCCTGTGTTGCCTACCCACTAGACGGTACTTCTGTGGTTGCTTCGAATTCTATCTTTCCATCACGAAGAGGTGTTGGAGGATCCTAATGTCACGCACGTGTTCCATCTAGTGAAACATCTCAGTGATGCACGTGTTGTGGCTAGTTCTTTTGGATGCGGTGCATTATATGAACTCGGGTTTACTTTAGCGACCCAGTTAACATAATTCGGTTGTGTCCCTTGATTGAGACGTTGTCCTTGAACTTGTTGTGAGCAATATCGTTCTTCCACAACCCGTCGTCTTGAGTGCGATGGAAGGCAAATAAGATGTGCTTTGGCATGTCATGCACGTACTCGATTGCGGGAAGTGTGAGAAAGTGTTGTTGACAACCCGTGGGAAATGGAATGTGGCAAATCGTGATGAGCTCTTCGTGGATCTGCGAAGAAGACGACCTTTGGGCCTGTTGGAAACGAGGGAGGCGATGTTGAACTGCGAAGAAGATGGACTTTTGGGTTGTTTGAATCAATGGGAGGCCACGCGAGAACTCCGAATACTATGGACTCTTGGGTTGTTGGAAGCAACGGGAGGCCCCGCTAGAACTCCGAATACTACGGACTCTTGGGTTGTTGGAAGCAAGGGGAGGCCCCGCTAGAACTCCGAATACTATGGACTCTTGGGTTGTTGGAAGCAAGGGGAGGTCCCGCTAGAACTCCGAATACTACGGACTCTTGGGTTGTTGGAAGCAAGGGGAGGCCCCGCTAGAACTCCGAATACTATGGACTCTTGGGTTGTTGGAAGCAAGGGGAGGCCCCGCTAGAACTCCGAATACTATGGACTCTTGGGTTGTTGGCAACGACAACTTGGGGGGATGACACTGGAAAAGAGTGAACTAGGCCAAACTGCGAACAAGGCAACTTGGGGGGATGACACTGGAAAAGAGTGAACTAGGCCAAACTGCGAA
>NW_028196690.1:60000-62500 GCF_037176805.1 Vigna unguiculata | reverse complement strand
CATAGCTAAATGGCTTGGTGGGGAGTTTTGTGAAAAAATGAAATTCGTGGTTTTTGAGTTGTGAAGGTTGGAAAGGCCTCCAAATGCCCCCAAATGAATACCATGAAAGTCTTGGTGCACGAAAGTTTTGAGTTGGTTGGGTTTTGCACATGGCCAAGTTGGTCGGTGCACCACGGCATAGCTAAATGGCTTGGTGGGGAGTTTTGTGAAAAAATGAAATTCGTGGTTTTTGAGATGTGAGGGTTGGAATGGCCTCCAAATGCCCCCAAATGAATACCATGAAAGTCTTGGTGCACGAAAGTTTTGAGTTGGTTGGGTTTTGCACATGGGCAAGGTTGGCGGTGCACCACGGCATAGCTAAATGGCTTGGTGGGGAGTTTTGTGAAAAAATGAAATTCGTGGTTTTTGAGATGTGAGGGTTGGAAAGGCCTCCAAATGCCCCCAAATGAATACCATGAAATTCTTGGTGCACGAAAGTTTTGAGTTCGGAGGGTTTTGCACATGGCCAATGTTGGCGGTGCACCGCGGCATAGCTAGAAGGCTTGGTGGGGAGTTTTGTGAAAAAATGAAATTCGTGGTTTTTGAGATGTGAGGGTTGGAAAGGCCTCCAAATGTCCCCAAATGAATACCATGAAATTCTTGGTGCACGAAAGTTTTGAGTTCGGAGGGTTTTGCACATGGCCAATGTTGGCGGTGCACCGCGGCATAGCTAGAAGGCTTGGTGGGGAGTTTTGTGAAAAAATGAAATTCGTGGTTTTTGAGATGTGAGGGTTGGAAAGGCCTCCAAATGTCCCCAAATGAGTACTGTAAAAGTGTTGGTGCACAAAAGTTTTGAATTGGATGCATTTTGCACTTGGCCAAGTTGGTCGGTGCACCGCGACTAGATAGCTTGGTGCCAAAATTTGTCAAATTTAAGACCTTGGCCAAACTGAATGAAATTTTGTGGGGAGGTTCCTGATATTGTTTAGTGGTGGACTGGAAAAAATGAGGTCGAAATTCGAAGTCTACATGTGCTTTTCTATTTTTCCCGATTTTACACATACCCGGTAAGTAAAAAAAATAAAAAAAATAGTTCCCCTTGGAGAAAAATTATGAAATTTGGTGAGCAAGGAGATACCATTATTCTACGAATTACTGCAAAAAATCGCATCAAAATTCGAAGTGTAGCCCGAGATATGGACTTATGTCTGCTCAAAAAAAGTGTATCTACTTGTACAATTTTGCCTTTTGCATATTAACCTCTTATAGGGGGGGAGTGCTCCTTGAGCCGGCCAGCTCCACACTGGCAGGTTTTAAAGGGAGCTTGATGAGGCCTCCCCCCTCACGTGGTGCGTGCGTTAGCATGTTTATCATGGCACAACTAGCCTCTTCATAGTTGTTGAGCTTTATTAATACCAACACACGGTCGTCACTGATCGTTGGTTAGCTCGGCAGCTAGTCCCTCGGATATTGTGGAAAGTTATTTTCATGCCTAGCGATGCTTGACCATGCGTCACTTGATGTTTCCATTTGCTTGCTTGCCCATGGTAGGTGGGGGGTGGACCGTCTTGTGGTGTGGTGTCTTGCGAACGTGAGGGTGTGTGAGTTGTAATCGAGATGCACTTGCTGGCTGGCTCCATGCCTTGCGTATCGAACGGTCAAGCATGCATCTCTTCCATTTTCACCCGTTGCCTTGGGTGATATTGGTTGATCAGTCCCTGTGTTGCCTACCCACTAGACGGTACTTCTGTGGTTGCTTCGAATTCTATCTTTCCATCACGAAGAGGTGTTGGAGGATCCTAATGTCACGCACGTGTTCCATCTAGTGAAACATCTCAGTGATGCACGTGTTGTGGCTAGTTCTTTTGGATGCGGTGCATTATATGAACTCGGGTTTACTTTAGCGACCCAGTTAACATAATTCGGTTGTGTCCCTTGATTGAGACGTTGTCCTTGAACTTGTTGTGAGCAATATCGTTCTTCCACAACCCGTCGTCTTGAGTGCGATGGAAGGCAAATAAGATGTGCTTTGGCATGTCATGCACGTACTCGATTGCGGGAAGTGTGAGAAAGTGTTGTTGACAACCCGTGGGAAATGGAATGTGGCAAATCGTGATGAGCTCTTCGTGGATCTGCGAAGAAGACGACCTTTGGGCCTGTTGGAAACGAGGGAGGCGATGTTGAACTGCGAAGAAGATGGACTTTTGGGTTGTTTGAATCAATGGGAGGCCACGCGAGAACTCCGAATACTATGGACTCTTGGGTTGTTGGAAGCAACGGGAGGCCCCGCTAGAACTCCGAATACTACGGACTCTTGGGTTGTTGGAAGCAAGGGGAGGCCCCGCTAGAACTCCGAATACTATGGACTCTTGGGTTGTTGGAAGCAAGGGGAGGTCCCGCTAGAACTCCGAATACTACGGACTCTTGGGTTGTTGGAAGCAAGGGGAGGCCCCGCTAGAACTCCGAATACTATGGACTCTTGGGTTGTTGGAAGCAAGGGGAGGCCCCACTAGAACTCCGA
>NW_028196690.1:37500-40000 GCF_037176805.1 Vigna unguiculata | reverse complement strand
TTTGAGTTGGTTGGGTTTTGCACATGGGCAAGGTTGGCGGTGCACCACGGCATAGCTAAATGGCTTGGTGGGGAGTTTTGTGAAAAAATGAAATTCGTGGTTTTTGAGATGTGAGGGTTGGAAAGGCCTCCAAATGCCCCCAAATGAATACCATGAAATTCTTGGTGCACGAAAGTTTTGAGTTCGGAGGGTTTTGCACATGGCCAATGTTGGCGGTGCACCGCGGCATAGCTAGAAGGCTTGGTGGGGAGTTTTGTGAAAAAATGAAATTCGTGGTTTTTGAGATGTGAGGGTTGGAAAGGCCTCCAAATGTCCCCAAATGAATACCATGAAATTCTTGGTGCACGAAAGTTTTGAGTTCGGAGGGTTTTGCACATGGCCAATGTTGGCGGTGCACCGCGGCATAGCTAGAAGGCTTGGTGGGGAGTTTTGTGAAAAAATGAAATTCGTGGTTTTTGAGATGTGAGGGTTGGAAAGGCCTCCAAATGTCCCCAAATGAGTACTGTAAAAGTGTTGGTGCACAAAAGTTTTGAATTGGATGCATTTTGCACTTGGCCAAGTTGGTCGGTGCACCGCGACTAGATAGCTTGGTGCCAAAATTTGTCAAATTTAAGACCTTGGCCAAACTGAATGAAATTTTGTGGGGAGGTTCCTGATATTGTTTAGTGGTGGACTGGAAAAAATGAGGTCGAAATTCGAAGTCTACATGTGCTTTTCTATTTTTCCCGATTTTACACATACCCGGTAAGTAAAAAAAATAAAAAAAATAGTTCCCCTTGGAGAAAAATTATGAAATTTGGTGAGCAAGGAGATACCATTATTCTACGAATTACTGCAAAAAATCGCATCAAAATTCGAAGTGTAGCCCGAGATATGGACTTATGTCTGCTCAAAAAAAGTGTATCTACTTGTACAATTTTGCCTTTTGCATATTAACCTCTTATAGGGGGGGAGTGCTCCTTGAGCCGGCCAGCTCCACACTGGCAGGTTTTAAAGGGAGCTTGATGAGGCCTCCCCCCTCACGTGGTGCGTGCGTTAGCATGTTTATCATGGCACAACTAGCCTCTTCATAGTTGTTGAGCTTTATTAATACCAACACACGGTCGTCACTGATCGTTGGTTAGTTCGGCAGCTAGTCCCTCGGATATTGTGGAAAGTTATTTTCATGCCTAGCGATGCTTGACCATGCGTCACTTGATGTTTCCATTTGCTTGCTTGCCCATGGTAGGTGGGGGGTGGACCGTCTTGTGGTGTGGTGTCTTGCGAACGTGAGGGTGTGTGAGTTGTAATCGAGATGCACTTGCTGGCTGGCTCCATGCCTTGCGTATCGAACGGTCAAGCATGCATCTCTTCCATTTTCACCCGTTGCCTTGGGTGATATTGGTTGATCAGTCCCTGTGTTGCCTACCCACTAGACGGTACTTCTGTGGTTGCTTCGAATTCTATCTTTCCATCACGAAGAGGTGTTGGAGGATCCTAATGTCACGCACGTGTTCCATCTAGTGAAACATCTCAGTGATGCACGTGTTGTGGCTAGTTCTTTTGGATGCGGTGCATTATATGAACTCGGGTTTACTTTAGCGACCCAGTTAACATAATTCGGTTGTGTCCCTTGATTGAGACGTTGTCCTTGAACTTGTTGTGAGCAATATCGTTCTTCCACAACCCGTCGTCTTGAGTGCGATGGAAGGCAAATAAGATGTGCTTTGGCATGTCATGCACGTACTCGATTGCGGGAAGTGTGAGAAAGTGTTGTTGACAACCCGTGGGAAATGGAATGTGGCAAATCGTGATGAGCTCTTCGTGGATCTGCGAAGAAGACGACCTTTGGGCCTGTTGGAAACGAGGGAGGCGATGTTGAACTGCGAAGAAGATGGACTTTTGGGTTGTTTGAATCAATGGGAGGCCACGCGAGAACTCCGAATACTATGGACTCTTGGGTTGTTGGAAGCAACGGGAGGCCCTGCTAGAACTCCGAATACTACGGACTCTTGGGTTGTTGGAAGCAAGGGGAGGCCCCGCTAGAACTCCGAATACTATGGACTCTTGGGTTGTTGGAAGCAAGGGGAGGTCCCGCTAGAACTCCGAATACTACGGACTCTTGGGTTGTTGGAAGCAAGGGGAGGCCCCGCTAGAACTCCGAATACTATGGACTCTTGGGTTGTTGGAAGCAAGGGGAGGCCCCGCTAGAACTCCGAATACTATGGACTCTTGGGTTGTTGGCAACGACAACTTGGGGGGATGACACTGGAAAAGAGTGAACTAGGCCAAACTGCGAACAAGGCAACTTGGGGGGATGACACTGGAAAAGAGTGAACTAGGCCAAACTGCGAACAAGGCAACTTGGGGGGATGATGCTGGAAAAGAGTGAACTAGACCGAACTGCGAACAAGGCAACTTGGGGGGATGACGCTGGAAAAGAGTGAACTAGGCCGAACTGCGAACAAGACAACTTGGGGGGATGATGCTGGAAAAGAGTGAACTAGGCCGAACTGCGCCC
>NW_028196689.1:245000-247500 GCF_037176805.1 Vigna unguiculata | reverse complement strand
CATGAAATTCTTGGTGCACGAAAGTTTTGAGTTCGGAGGGTTTTGCACATGGCCAATGTTGGCGGTGCACCGCGGCATAGCTAGAAGGCTTGGTGGGGAGTTTTGTGAAAAAATGAAATTCGTGGTTTTTGAGATGTGAGGGTTGGAAAGGCCTCCAAATGTCCCCAAATGAATACCATGAAATTCTTGGTGCACGAAAGTTTTGAGTTCGGAGGGTTTTGCACATGGCCAATGTTGGCGGTGCACCGCGGCATAGCTAGAAGGCTTGGTGGGGAGTTTTGTGAAAAAATGAAATTCGTGGTTTTTGAGATGTGAGGGTTGGAAAGGCCTCCAAATGTCCCCAAATGAGTACTGTAAAAGTGTTGGTGCACAAAAGTTTTGAATTGGATGCATTTTGCACTTGGCCAAGTTGGTCGGTGCACCGCGACTAGATAGCTTGGTGCCAAAATTTGTCAAATTTAAGACCTTGGCCAAACTGAATGAAATTTTGTGGGGAGGTTCCTGATATTGTTTAGTGGTGGACTGGAAAAAATGAGGTCGAAATTCGAAGTCTACATGTGCTTTTCTATTTTTCCCGATTTTACACATACCCGGTAAGTAAAAAAAATAAAAAAAATAGTTCCCCTTGGAGAAAAATTATGAAATTTGGTGAGCAAGGAGATACCATTATTCTACGAATTACTGCAAAAAATCGCATCAAAATTCGAAGTGTAGCCCGAGATATGGACTTATGTCTGCTCAAAAAAAGTGTATCTACTTGTACAATTTTGCCTTTTGCATATTAACCTCTTATAGGGGGGGAGTGCTCCTTGAGCCGGCCAGCTCCACACTGGCAGGTTTTAAAGGGAGCTTGATGAGGCCTCCCCCCTCACGTGGTGCGTGCGTTAGCATGTTTATCATGGCACAACTAGCCTCTTCATAGTTGTTGAGCTTTATTAATACCAACACACGGTCGTCACTGATCGTTGGTTAGCTCGGTAGCTAGTCCCTCGGATATTGTGGAAAGTTATTTTCATGCCTAGCGATGCTTGACCATGCGTCACTTGATGTTTCCATTTGCTTGCTTGCCCATGGTAGGTGGGGGGTGGACCGTCTTGTGGTGTGGTGTCTTGCGAACGTGAGGGTGTGTGAGTTGTAATCGAGATGCACTTGCTGGCTGGCTCCATGCCTTGCGTATCGAACGGTCAAGCATGCATCTCTTCCATTTTCACCCGTTGCCTTGGGTGATATTGGTTGATCAGTCCCTGTGTTGCCTACCCACTAGACGGTACTTCTGTGGTTGCTTCGAATTCTATCTTTCCATCACGAAGAGGTGTTGGAGGATCCTAATGTCACGCACGTGTTCCATCTAGTGAAACATCTCAGTGATGCACGTGTTGTGGCTAGTTCTTTTGGATGCGGTGCATTATATGAACTCGGGTTTACTTTAGCGACCCAGTTAACATAATTCGGTTGTGTCCCTTGATTGAGACGTTGTCCTTGAACTTGTTGTGAGCAATATCGTTCTTCCACAACCCGTCGTCTTGAGTGCGATGGAAGGCAAATAAGATGTGCTTTGGCATGTCATGCACGTACTCGATTGCGGGAAGTGTGAGAAAGTGTTGTTGACAACCCGTGGGAAATGGAATGTGGCAAATCGTGATGAGCTCTTCGTGGATCTGCGAAGAAGACGACCTTTGGGCCTGTTGGAAACGAGGGAGGCGATGTTGAACTGCGAAGAAGATGGACTTTTGGGTTGTTTGAATCAATGGGAGGCCACGCGAGAACTCCGAATACTATGGACTATTGGGTTGTTGGAAGCAACGGGAGGCCCCGCTAGAACTCCGAATACTACGGACTCTTGGGTTGTTGGAAGCAAGGGGAGGCCCCGCTAGAACTCCGAATACTATGGACTCTTGGGTTGTTGGAAGCAAGGGGAGGTCCCGCTAGAACTCCGAATACTACGGACTCTTGGGTTGTTGGAAGCAAGGGGAGGCCCCGCTAGAACTCCGAATACTATGGACTCTTGGGTTGTTGGAAGCAAGGGGAGGCCCCGCTAGAACTCCGAATACTATGGACTCTTGGGTTGTTGGCAACGACAACTTGGGGGGATGACACTGGAAAAGAGTGAACTAGGCCAAACTGCGAACAAGGCAACTTGGGGGGATGACACTGGAAAAGAGTGAACTAGGCCAAACTGCGAACAAGGCAACTTGGGGGGATGATGCTGGAAAAGAGTGAACTAGACCGAACTGCGAACAAGGCAACTTGGGGGGATGACGCTGGAAAAGAGTGAACTAGGCCGAACTGCGAACAAGACAACTTGGGGGGATGATGCTGGAAAAGAGTGAACTAGGCCGAACTGCGCCCAAGGCAACTTGGGGGGATGACGCTGGAAAAGAGTGAACTTGGCCAAACTGCGAGGAGGGCAACTTAGAGGAAAGTTGGAAACGAGGGAGACTTAGCCGAACTGCGAAGAAGGCAGGTTTTTGGGAAGTTGGAATCGACTGAAGCGAATACT
>NW_028196689.1:212500-215000 GCF_037176805.1 Vigna unguiculata | reverse complement strand
AATACCATGAAATTCTTGGTGCACGAAAGTTTTGAGTTCGGAGGGTTTTGCACATGGCCAATGTTGGCGGTGCACCGCGGCATAGCTAGAAGGCTTGGTGGGGAGTTTTGTGAAAAAATGAAATTCGTGGTTTTTGAGATGTGAGGGTTGGAAAGGCCTCCAAATGTCCCCAAATGAATACCATGAAATTCTTGGTGCACGAAAGTTTTGAGTTCGGAGGGTTTTGCACATGGCCAATGTTGGCGGTGCACCGCGGCATAGCTAGAAGGCTTGGTGGGGAGTTTTGTGAAAAAATGAAATTCGTGGTTTTTGAGATGTGAGGGTTGGAAAGGCCTCCAAATGTCCCCAAATGAGTACTGTAAAAGTGTTGGTGCACAAAAGTTTTGAATTGGATGCATTTTGCACTTGGCCAAGTTGGTCGGTGCACCGCGACTAGATAGCTTGGTGCCAAAATTTGTCAAATTTAAGACCTTGGCCAAACTGAATGAAATTTTGTGGGGAGGTTCCTGATATTGTTTAGTGGTGGACTGGAAAAAATGAGGTCGAAATTCGAAGTCTACATGTGCTTTTCTATTTTTCCCGATTTTACACATACCCGGTAAGTAAAAAAAATAAAAAAAATAGTTCCCCTTGGAGAAAAATTATGAAATTTGGTGAGCAAGGAGATACCATTATTCTACGAATTACTGCAAAAAATCGCATCAAAATTCGAAGTGTAGCCCGAGATATGGACTTATGTCTGCTCAAAAAAAGTGTATCTACTTGTACAATTTTGCCTTTTGCATATTAACCTCTTATAGGGGGGGAGTGCTCCTTGAGCCGGCCAGCTCCACACTGGCAGGTTTTAAAGGGAGCTTGATGAGGCCTCCCCCCTCACGTGGTGCGTGCGTTAGCATGTTTATCATGGCACAACTAGCCTCTTCATAGTTGTTGAGCTTTATTAATACCAACACACGGTCGTCACTGATCGTTGGTTAGCTCGGCAGCTAGTCCCTCGGATATTGTGGAAAGTTATTTTCATGCCTAGCGATGCTTGACCATGCGTCACTTGATGTTTCCATTTGCTTGCTTGCCCATGGTAGGTGGGGGGTGGACCGTCTTGTGGTGTGGTGTCTTGCGAACGTGAGGGTGTGTGAGTTGTAATCGAGATGCACTTGCTGGCTGGCTCCATGCCTTGCGTATCGAACGGTCAAGCATGCATCTCTTCCATTTTCACCCGTTGCCTTGGGTGATATTGGTTGATCAGTCCCTGTGTTGCCTACCCACTAGACGGTACTTCTGTGGTTGCTTCGAATTCTATCTTTCCATCACGAAGAGGTGTTGGAGGATCCTAATGTCACGCACGTGTTCCATCTAGTGAAACATCTCAGTGATGCACGTGTTGTGGCTAGTTCTTTTGGATGCGGTGCATTATATGAACTCGGGTTTACTTTAGCGACCCAGTTAACATAATTCGGTTGTGTCCCTTGATTGAGACGTTGTCCTTGAACTTGTTGTGAGCAATATCGTTCTTCCACAACCCGTCGTCTTGAGTGCGATGGAAGGCAAATAAGATGTGCTTTGGCATGTCATGCACGTACTCGATTGCGGGAAGTGTGAGAAAGTGTTGTTGACAACCCGTGGGAAATGGAATGTGGCAAATCGTGATGAGCTCTTCGTGGATCTGCGAAGAAGACGACCTTTGGGCCTGTTGGAAACGAGGGAGGCGATGTTGAACTGCGAAGAAGATGGACTTTTGGGTTGTTTGAATCAATGGGAGGCCACGCGAGAACTCCGAATACTATGGACTCTTGGGTTGTTGGAAGCAACGGGAGGCCCCGCTAGAACTCCGAATACTACGGACTCTTGGGTTGTTGGAAGCAAGGGGAGGCCCCGCTAGAACTCCGAATACTATGGACTCTTGGGTTGTTGGAAGCAAGGGGAGGTCCCGCTAGAACTCCGAATACTACGGACTCTTGGGTTGTTGGAAGCAAGGGGAGGCCCCGCTAGAACTCCGAATACTATGGACTCTTGGGTTGTTGGAAGCAAGGGGAGGCCCCGCTAGAACTCCGAATACTATGGACTCTTGGGTTGTTGGCAACGACAACTTGGGGGGATGACACTGGAAAAGAGTGAACTAGGCCAAACTGCGAACAAGGCAACTTGGGGGGATGACACTGGAAAAGAGTGAACTAGGCCAAACTGCGAACAAGGCAACTTGGGGGGATGATGCTGGAAAAGAGTGAACTAGACCGAACTGCGAACAAGGCAACTTGGGGGGATGACGCTGGAAAAGAGTGAACTAGGCCGAACTGCGAACAAGACAACTTGGGGGGATGATGCTGGAAAAGAGTGAACTAGGCCGAACTGCGCCCAAGGCAACTTGGGGGGATGACGCTGGAAAAGAGTGAACTTGGCCAAACTGCGAGGAGGGCAACTTAGAGGAAAGTTGGAAACGAGGGAGACTTAGCCGAACTGCGAAGAAGGCAGGTTTTTGGGAAGTTGGAATCGACTGAAGCGA
>NW_028196689.1:170000-172500 GCF_037176805.1 Vigna unguiculata | reverse complement strand
GAAAGGCCTCCAAATGCCCCCAAATGAATACCATGAAATTCTTGGTGCACGAAAGTTTTGAGTTCGGAGGGTTTTGCACATGGCCAATGTTGGCGGTGCACCGCGGCATAGCTAGAAGGCTTGGTGGGGAGTTTTGTGAAAAAATGAAATTCGTGGTTTTTGAGATGTGAGGGTTGGAAAGGCCTCCAAATGTCCCCAAATGAATACCATGAAATTCTTGGTGCACGAAAGTTTTGAGTTCGGAGGGTTTTGCACATGGCCAATGTTGGCGGTGCACCGCGGCATAGCTAGAAGGCTTGGTGGGGAGTTTTGTGAAAAAATGAAATTCGTGGTTTTTGAGATGTGAGGGTTGGAAAGGCCTCCAAATGTCCCCAAATGAGTACTGTAAAAGTGTTGGTGCACAAAAGTTTTGAATTGGATGCATTTTGCACTTGGCCAAGTTGGTCGGTGCACCGCGACTAGATAGCTTGGTGCCAAAATTTGTCAAATTTAAGACCTTGGCCAAACTGAATGAAATTTTGTGGGGAGGTTCCTGATATTGTTTAGTGGTGGACTGGAAAAAATGAGGTCGAAATTCGAAGTCTACATGTGCTTTTCTATTTTTCCCGATTTTACACATACCCGGTAAGTAAAAAAAATAAAAAAAATAGTTCCCCTTGGAGAAAAATTATGAAATTTGGTGAGCAAGGAGATACCATTATTCTACGAATTACTGCAAAAAATCGCATCAAAATTCGAAGTGTAGCCCGAGATATGGACTTATGTCTGCTCAAAAAAAGTGTATCTACTTGTACAATTTTGCCTTTTGCATATTAACCTCTTATAGGGGGGGAGTGCTCCTTGAGCCGGCCAGCTCCACACTGGCAGGTTTTAAAGGGAGCTTGATGAGGCCTCCCCCCTCACGTGGTGCGTGCGTTAGCATGTTTATCATGGCACAACTAGCCTCTTCATAGTTGTTGAGCTTTATTAATACCAACACACGGTCGTCACTGATCGTTGGTTAGCTCGGCAGCTAGTCCCTCGGATATTGTGGAAAGTTATTTTCATGCCTAGCGATGCTTGACCATGCGTCACTTGATGTTTCCATTTGCTTGCTTGCCCATGGTAGGTGGGGGGTGGACCGTCTTGTGGTGTGGTGTCTTGCGAACGTGAGGGTGTGTGAGTTGTAATCGAGATGCACTTGCTGGCTGGCTCCATGCCTTGCGTATCGAACGGTCAAGCATGCATCTCTTCCATTTTCACCCGTTGCCTTGGGTGATATTGGTTGATCAGTCCCTGTGTTGCCTACCCACTAGACGGTACTTCTGTGGTTGCTTCGAATTCTATCTTTCCATCACGAAGAGGTGTTGGAGGATCCTAATGTCACGCACGTGTTCCATCTAGTGAAACATCTCAGTGATGCACGTGTTGTGGCTAGTTCTTTTGGATGCGGTGCATTATATGAACTCGGGTTTACTTTAGCGACCCAGTTAACATAATTCGGTTGTGTCCCTTGATTGAGACGTTGTCCTTGAACTTGTTGTGAGCAATATCGTTCTTCCACAACCCGTCGTCTTGAGTGCGATGGAAGGCAAATAAGATGTGCTTTGGCATGTCATGCACGTACTCGATTGCGGGAAGTGTGAGAAAGTGTTGTTGACAACCCGTGGGAAATGGAATGTGGCAAATCGTGATGAGCTCTTCGTGGATCTGCGAAGAAGACGACCTTTGGGCCTATTGGAAACGAGGGAGGCGATGTTGAACTGCGAAGAAGATGGACTTTTGGGTTGTTTGAATCAATGGGAGGCCACGCGAGAACTCCGAATACTATGGACTCTTGGGTTGTTGGAAGCAACGGGAGGCCCCGCTAGAACTCCGAATACTACGGACTCTTGGGTTGTTGGAAGCAAGGGGAGGCCCCGCTAGAACTCCGAATACTATGGACTCTTGGGTTGTTGGAAGCAAGGGGAGGTCCCGCTAGAACTCCGAATACTACGGACTCTTGGGTTGTTGGAAGCAAGGGGAGGCCCCGCTAGAACTCCGAATACTATGGACTCTTGGGTTGTTGGAAGCAAGGGGAGGCCCCGCTAGAACTCCGAATACTATGGACTCTTGGGTTGTTGGCAACGACAACTTGGGGGGATGACACTGGAAAAGAGTGAACTAGGCCAAACTGCGAACAAGGCAACTTGGGGGGATGACACTGGAAAAGAGTGAACTAGGCCAAACTGCGAACAAGGCAACTTGGGGGGATGATGCTGGAAAAGAGTGAACTAGACCGAACTGCGAACAAGGCAACTTGGGGGGATGACGCTGGAAAAGAGTGAACTAGGCCGAACTGCGAACAAGACAACTTGGGGGGATGATGCTGGAAAAGAGTGAACTAGGCCGAACTGCGCCCAAGGCAACTTGGGGGGATGACGCTGGAAAAGAGTGAACTTGGCCAAACTGCGAGGAGGGCAACTTAGAGGAAAGTTGGAAACGAGGGAGACTTAGCCGAACTGCGAAGAAGGCAGGTTTT
>NW_028196689.1:127500-130000 GCF_037176805.1 Vigna unguiculata | reverse complement strand
CTTGGTGCACGAAAGTTTTGAGTTGGTTGGGTTTTGCACATGGGCAAGGTTGGCGGTGCACCACGGCATAGCTAAATGGCTTGGTGGGGAGTTTTGTGAAAAAATGAAATTCGTGGTTTTTGAGTTGTGAAGGTTGGAAAGGCCTCCAAATGCCCCCAAATGAATACCATGAAAGTCTTGGTGCACGAAAGTTTTGAGTTGGTTGGGTTTTGCACATGGCCAAGTTGGTCGGTGCACCACGGCATAGCTAAATGGCTTGGTGGGGAGTTTTGTGAAAAAATGAAATTCGTGGTTTTTGAGATGTGAGGGTTGGAATGGCCTCCAAATGCCCCCAAATGAATACCATGAAAGTCTTGGTGCACGAAAGTTTTGAGTTGGTTGGGTTTTGCACATGGGCAAGGTTGGCGGTGCACCACGGCATAGCTAAATGGCTTGGTGGGGAGTTTTGTGAAAAAATGAAATTCGTGGTTTTTGAGATGTGAGGGTTGGAAAGGCCTCCAAATGCCCCCAAATGAATACCATGAAATTCTTGGTGCACGAAAGTTTTGAGTTCGGAGGGTTTTGCACATGGCCAATGTTGGCGGTGCACCGCGGCATAGCTAGAAGGCTTGGTGGGGAGTTTTGTGAAAAAATGAAATTCGTGGTTTTTGAGATGTGAGGGTTGGAAAGGCCTCCAAATGTCCCCAAATGAATACCATGAAATTCTTGGTGCACGAAAGTTTTGAGTTCGGAGGGTTTTGCACATGGCCAATGTTGGCGGTGCACCGCGGCATAGCTAGAAGGCTTGGTGGGGAGTTTTGTGAAAAAATGAAATTCGTGGTTTTTGAGATGTGAGGGTTGGAAAGGCCTCCAAATGTCCCCAAATGAGTACTGTAAAAGTGTTGGTGCACAAAAGTTTTGAATTGGATGCATTTTGCACTTGGCCAAGTTGGTCGGTGCACCGCGACTAGATAGCTTGGTGCCAAAATTTGTCAAATTTAAGACCTTGGCCAAACTGAATGAAATTTTGTGGGGAGGTTCCTGATATTGTTTAGTGGTGGACTGGAAAAAATGAGGTCGAAATTCGAAGTCTACATGTGCTTTTCTATTTTTCCCGATTTTACACATACCCGGTAAGTAAAAAAAATAAAAAAAATAGTTCCCCTTGGAGAAAAATTATGAAATTTGGTGAGCAAGGAGATACCATTATTCTACGAATTACTGCAAAAAATCGCATCAAAATTCGAAGTGTAGCCCGAGATATGGACTTATGTCTGCTCAAAAAAAGTGTATCTACTTGTACAATTTTGCCTTTTGCATATTAACCTCTTATAGGGGGGGAGTGCTCCTTGAGCCGGCCAGCTCCACACTGGCAGGTTTTAAAGGGAGCTTGATGAGGCCTCCCCCCTCACGTGGTGCGTGCGTTAGCATGTTTATCATGGCACAACTAGCCTCTTCATAGTTGTTGAGCTTTATTAATACCAACACACGGTCGTCACTGATCGTTGGTTAGCTCGGCAGCTAGTCCCTCGGATATTGTGGAAAGTTATTTTCATGCCTAGCGATGCTTGACCATGCGTCACTTGATGTTTCCATTTGCTTGCTTGCCCATGGTAGGTGGGGGGTGGACCGTCTTGTGGTGTGGTGTCTTGCGAACGTGAGGGTGTGTGAGTTGTAATCGAGATGCACTTGCTGGCTGGCTCCATGCCTTGCGTATCGAACGGTCAAGCATGCATCTCTTCCATTTTCACCCGTTGCCTTGGGTGATATTGGTTGATCAGTCCCTGTGTTGCCTACCCACTAGACGGTACTTCTGTGGTTGCTTCGAATTCTATCTTTCCATCACGAAGAGGTGTTGGAGGATCCTAATGTCACGCACGTGTTCCATCTAGTGAAACATCTCAGTGATGCACGTGTTGTGGCTAGTTCTTTTGGATGCGGTGCATTATATGAACTCGGGTTTACTTTAGCGACCCAGTTAACATAATTCGGTTGTGTCCCTTGATTGAGACGTTGTCCTTGAACTTGTTGTGAGCAATATCGTTCTTCCACAACCCGTCGTCTTGAGTGCGATGGAAGGCAAATAAGATGTGCTTTGGCATGTCATGCACGTACTCGATTGCGGGAAGTGTGAGAAAGTGTTGTTGACAACCCGTGGGAAATGGAATGTGGCAAATCGTGATGAGCTCTTCGTGGATCTGCGAAGAAGACGACCTTTGGGCCTGTTGGAAACGAGGGAGGCGATGTTGAACTGCGAAGAAGATGGACTTTTGGGTTGTTTGAATCAATGGGAGGCCACGCGAGAACTCCGAATACTATGGACTCTTGGGTTGTTGGAAGCAACGGGAGGCCCCGCTAGAACTCCGAATACTACGGACTCTTGGGTTGTTGGAAGCAAGGGGAGGCCCCGCTAGAACTCCGAATACTATGGACTCTTGGGTTGTTGGAAGCAAGGGGAGGTCCCGCTAGAACTCCGAATACTACGGACTCTTGGGTTGTTGGAAGCAAGGGGAGGCCCCGC
>NW_028196689.1:95000-97500 GCF_037176805.1 Vigna unguiculata | reverse complement strand
AAAGTCTTGGTGCACGAAAGTTTTGAGTTGGTTGGGTTTTGCACATGGGCAAGGTTGGCGGTGCACCACGGCATAGCTAAATGGCTTGGTGGGGAGTTTTGTGAAAAAATGAAATTCGTGGTTTTTGAGATGTGAGGGTTGGAAAGGCCTCCAAATGCCCCCAAATGAATACCATGAAATTCTTGGTGCACGAAAGTTTTGAGTTCGGAGGGTTTTGCACATGGCCAATGTTGGCGGTGCACCGCGGCATAGCTAGAAGGCTTGGTGGGGAGTTTTGTGAAAAAATGAAATTCGTGGTTTTTGAGATGTGAGGGTTGGAAAGGCCTCCAAATGTCCCCAAATGAGTACTGTAAAAGTGTTGGTGCACAAAAGTTTTGAATTGGATGCATTTTGCACTTGGCCAAGTTGGTCGGTGCACCGCGACTAGATAGCTTGGTGCCAAAATTTGTCAAATTTAAGACCTTGGCCAAACTGAATGAAATTTTGTGGGGAGGTTCCTGATATTGTTTAGTGGTGGACTGGAAAAAATGAGGTCGAAATTCGAAGTCTACATGTGCTTTTCTATTTTTCCCGATTTTACACATACCCGGTAAGTAAAAAAAATAAAAAAAATAGTTCCCCTTGGAGAAAAATTATGAAATTTGGTGAGCAAGGAGATACCATTATTCTACGAATTACTGCAAAAAATCGCATCAAAATTCGAAGTGT
Organism: Vigna unguiculata; assembly: GCF_037176805.1. NCBI lineage: Eukaryota > Viridiplantae > Streptophyta > Magnoliopsida > Fabales > Fabaceae > Vigna > Vigna unguiculata. The sequence continues at coordinate 96,792 of NW_028196689.1, read as the reverse complement.
AGCCCGAGATATGGACTTATGTCTGCTCAAAAAAAGTGTATCTACTTGTACAATTTTGCCTTTTGCATATTAACCTCTTATAGGGGGGGAGTGCTCCTTGAGCCGGCCAGCTCCACACTGGCAGGTTTTAAAGGGAGCTTGATGAGGCCTCCCCCCTCACGTGGTGCGTGCGTTAGCATGTTTATCATGGCACAACTAGCCTCTTCATAGTTGTTGAGCTTTATTAATACCAACACACGGTCGTCACTGATCGTTGGTTAGCTCGGCAGCTAGTCCCTCGGATATTGTGGAAAGTTATTTTCATGCCTAGCGATGCTTGACCATGCGTCACTTGATGTTTCCATTTGCTTGCTTGCCCATGGTAGGTGGGGGGTGGACCGTCTTGTGGTGTGGTGTCTTGCGAACGTGAGGGTGTGTGAGTTGTAATCGAGATGCACTTGCTGGCTGGCTCCATGCCTTGCGTATCGAACGGTCAAGCATGCATCTCTTCCATTTTCACCCGTTGCCTTGGGTGATATTGGTTGATCAGTCCCTGTGTTGCCTACCCACTAGACGGTACTTCTGTGGTTGCTTCGAATTCTATCTTTCTATCACGAAGAGGTGTTGGAGGATCCTAATGTCACGCACGTGTTCCATCTAGTGAAACATCTCAGTGATGCACGTGTTGTGGCTAGTTCTTTTGGATGCGGTGCATTATATGAACTCGGGTTTACTTTAGCGACCCAGTTAACATAATTCGGTTGTGTCCCTTGATTGAGACGTTGTCCTTGAACTTGTTGTGAGCAATATCGTTCTTCCACAACCCGTCGTCTTGAGTGCGATGGAAGGCAAATAAGATGTGCTTTGGCATGTCATGCACGTACTCGATTGCGGGAAGTGTGAGAAAGTGTTGTTGACAACCCGTGGGAAATGGAATGTGGCAAATCGTGATGAGCTCTTCGTGGATCTGCGAAGAAGACGACCTTTGGGCCTGTTGGAAACGAGGGAGGCGATGTTGAACTGCGAAGAAGATGGACTTTTGGGTTGTTTGAATCAATGGGAGGCCACGCGAGAACTCCGAATACTATGGACTCTTGGGTTGTTGGAAGCAACGGGAGGCCCCGCTAGAACTCCGAATACTACGGACTCTTGGGTTGTTGGAAGCAAGGGGAGGCCCCGCTAGAACTCCGAATACTATGGACTCTTGGGTTGTTGGAAGCAAGGGGAGGTCCCGCTAGAACTCCGAATACTACGGACTCTTGGGTTGTTGGAAGCAAGGGGAGGCCCCGCTAGAACTCCGAATACTATGGACTCTTGGGTTGTTGGAAGCAAGGGGATGCCCCGCTAGAACTCCGAATACTATGGACTCTTGGGTTGTTGGCAACGACAACTTGGGGGGATGACACTGGAAAAGAGTGAACTAGGCCAAACTGCGAACAAGGCAACTTGGGGGGATGACACTGGAAAAGAGTGAACTAGGCCAAACTGCGAACAACGCAACTTGGGGGGATGATGCTGGAAAAGAGTGAACTAGACCGAACTGCGAACAAGGCAACTTGGGGGGATGACGCTGGAAAAGAGTGAACTAGGCCGAACTGCGAACAAGACAACTTGGGGGGATGATGCTGGAAAAGAGTGAACTAGGCCGAACTGCGCCCAAGGCAACTTGGGGGGATGACGCTGGAAAAGAGTGAACTTGGCCAAACTGCGAGGAGGGCAACTTAGAGGAAAGTTGGAAACGAGGGAGACTTAGCCGAACTGCGAAGAAGGCAGGTTTTTGGGAAGTTGGAATCGACTGAAGCGAATACTGAAC
>NW_028196689.1:42500-45000 GCF_037176805.1 Vigna unguiculata | reverse complement strand
TTGGTGGGGAGTTTTGTGAAAAAATGAAATTCGTGGTTTTTGAGATGTGAGGGTTGGAATGGCCTCCAAATGCCCCCAAATGAATACCATGAAAGTCTTGGTGCACGAAAGTTTTGAGTTGGTTGGGTTTTGCACATGGGCAAGGTTGGCGGTGCACCACGGCATAGCTAAATGGCTTGGTGGGGAGTTTTGTGAAAAAATGAAATTCGTGGTTTTTGAGATGTGAGGGTTGGAAAGGCCTCCAAATGCCCCCAAATGAATACCATGAAATTCTTGGTGCACGAAAGTTTTGAGTTCGGAGGGTTTTGCACATGGCCAATGTTGGCGGTGCACCGCGGCATAGCTAGAAGGCTTGGTGGGGAGTTTTGTGAAAAAATGAAATTCGTGGTTTTTGAGATGTGAGGGTTGGAAAGGCCTCCAAATGTCCCCAAATGAATACCATGAAATTCTTGGTGCACGAAAGTTTTGAGTTCGGAGGGTTTTGCACATGGCCAATGTTGGCGGTGCACCGCGGCATAGCTAGAAGGCTTGGTGGGGAGTTTTGTGAAAAAATGAAATTCGTGGTTTTTGAGATGTGAGGGTTGGAAAGGCCTCCAAATGTCCCCAAATGAGTACTGTAAAAGTGTTGGTGCACAAAAGTTTTGAATTGGATGCATTTTGCACTTGGCCAAGTTGGTCGGTGCACCGCGACTAGATAGCTTGGTGCCAAAATTTGTCAAATTTAAGACCTTGGCCAAACTGAATGAAATTTTGTGGGGAGGTTCCTGATATTGTTTAGTGGTGGACTGGAAAAAATGAGGTCGAAATTCGAAGTCTACATGTGCTTTTCTATTTTTCCCGATTTTACACATACCCGGTAAGTAAAAAAAATAAAAAAAATAGTTCCCCTTGGAGAAAAATTATGAAATTTGGTGAGCAAGGAGATACCATTATTCTACGAATTACTGCAAAAAATCGCATCAAAATTCGAAGTGTAGCCCGAGATATGGACTTATGTCTGCTCAAAAAAAGTGTATCTACTTGTACAATTTTGCCTTTTGCATATTAACCTCTTATAGGGGGGGAGTGCTCCTTGAGCCGGCCAGCTCCACACTGGCAGGTTTTAAAGGGAGCTTGATGAGGCCTCCCCCCTCACGTGGTGCGTGCGTTAGCATGTTTATCATGGCACAACTAGCCTCTTCATAGTTGTTGAGCTTTATTAATACCAACACACGGTCGTCACTGATCGTTGGTTAGCTCGGCAGCTAGTCCCTCGGATATTGTGGAAAGTTATTTTCATGCCTAGCGATGCTTGACCATGCGTCACTTGATGTTTCCATTTGCTTGCTTGCCCATGGTAGGTGGGGGGTGGACCGTCTTGTGGTGTGGTGTCTTGCGAACGTGAGGGTGTGTGAGTTGTAATCGAGATGCACTTGCTGGCTGGCTCCATGCCTTGCGTATCGAACGGTCAAGCATGCATCTCTTCCATTTTCACCCGTTGCCTTGGGTGATATTGGTTGATCAGTCCCTGTGTTGCCTACCCACTAGACGGTACTTCTGTGGTTGCTTCGAATTCTATCTTTCCATCACGAAGAGGTGTTGGAGGATCCTAATGTCACGCACGTGTTCCATCTAGTGAAACATCTCAGTGATGCACGTGTTGTGGCTAGTTCTTTTGGATGCGGTGCATTATATGAACTCGGGTTTACTTTAGCGACCCAGTTAACATAATTCGGTTGTGTCCCTTGATTGAGACGTTGTCCTTGAACTTGTTGTGAGCAATATCGTTCTTCCACAACCCGTCGTCTTGAGTGCGATGGAAGGCAAATAAGATGTGCTTTGGCATGTCATGCACGTACTCGATTGCGGGAAGTGTGAGAAAGTGTTGTTGACAACCCGTGGGAAATGGAATGTGGCAAATCGTGATGAGCTCTTCGTGGATCTGCGAAGAAGACGACCTTTGGGCCTATTGGAAACGAGGGAGGCGATGTTGAACTGCGAAGAAGATGGACTTTTGGGTTGTTTGAATCAATGGGAGGCCACGCGAGAACTCCGAATACTATGGACTCTTGGGTTGTTGGAAGCAACGGGAGGCCCCGCTAGAACTCCGAATACTACGGACTCTTGGGTTGTTGGAAGCAAGGGGAGGCCCCGCTAGAACTCCGAATACTATGGACTCTTGGGTTGTTGGAAGCAAGGGGAGGTCCCGCTAGAACTCCGAATACTACGGACTCTTGGGTTGTTGGAAGCAAGGGGAGGCCCCGCTAGAACTCCGAATACTATGGACTCTTGGGTTGTTGGAAGCAAGGGGAGGCCCCGCTAGAACTCCGAATACTATGGACTCTTGGGTTGTTGGCAACGACAACTTGGGGGGATGACACTGGAAAAGAGTGAACTAGGCCAAACTGCGAACAAGGCAACTTGGGGGGATGACACTGGAAAAGAGTGAACTAGGCCAAACTGCGAACAAGGCAACTTGGGGGGATGATGCTGGAAAAGAGTGAACTAGACCGAACTGCGA